>NC_088229.1:71777477-71841875 GCF_036934945.1 Oncorhynchus masou masou
AGATTCTCTGGTCTGATGAAACCAAGATTGAACTATTTGGCCTGTATGTCAAGCGTCTCGTCTGGAGGAAACCTGGCACCATCCCTACGGTGAAGCATGGTGGTGGCAGCATCATGCTGTGGGGATGCTTTTCAGTGGCAGGGACTGGGAGACTAGTCAGGATTGAGGGAAAGATGGATGGAGCAAAGTACAGAGAGATCCTTGATAACCTGCTACAGAGAGCAGATGACCTCCGACTGGGGCGAAGGTTCACCTTCCAACAGGACAACAGCCCTAAGCACACAGCCAAAACAACACAGGAGTGGCTTTGGGACAAGTCTCTGAATGTTCTTGAGTTGCCCAGCTCTGGTAGGAGACTTGAAAATAGCTGTGCAGCGATGCTCCTCATCCAATCTGACAGAGCTTGATCTGGATCTGCGGAGTAGAATGGGAGAAACTCCCCAAATACAAGTGTGCCAAGCTTGTAGCATCATGCCTCAGAAGACTCAAGGCTGTAACTTCTGCCTAAGTTGCTTCAACAAAGTACTGATTAAAGGGTCTGAACAATTTTAGAATAAGGCTGTAACGTAACAAAATGTGGAAAAAGTCAAGGGGTCTGAATACTTTCCGAATGTACATATACTAAAAAATCTAAGCGCAACATGCAACAATTTCAAAGATTTTACTGTGTTACAGTTCATATAAGGTAATCAGTCGATTGAAATAAATGAATTAGATCCTGATCTATGGATTTAACATGACTGAACAGGGGTGCAGCCATGGGTGGGCCTTGCAGGTCATAGGCCTACCCACTTGGCAGCCAGGCTCAGCCAATCGGAATGATTTTTTTCCCCACAAAAGGGCTTTATTACAGACAGAAATACTGCCGGTTGTGAGGTCAAATGGACGCACTGCCAAATTCTCTAAAACGACATTGGAGGCAGCTTTTGGTAGAGAAATGAACATTCAATTATCTGGCAACAGCTCTGGTGGACATTCCTGCAGTCAGTGTCATTGTGTTGTGCAACAAAACTGCACATTTTAAAGTGGCCTTTTATTGTCCCCATCACAAGGTGCATCTGTGTAATGATCATGCTGTTTAATCAGCTTCTTGATATGCCACATTTTTCAGGTGAATGGATTATCTTGGCAAGGAAGAAATTCTCACTAACAGGGATATCAACAAATTTGTACACAAAATTTGAGAGAAATACGCTTTTTGTGTGTATGGAACATTTCTGGGATTTTTTTTTCATTTCAGCTCATGAATCATGGGACCAACACTTTAAATGTTGCGCTTTATATTTTTTGTTCAGTGTACATACATACATACATACATACATACATACATACATACATACATACATACATACATACATACATACATACATACATACATACATACATACATACATACATACATACATACATACATCTTTTGATCAAAGATGCTGTTTTTGTATCTTGTTAGGTCATATATTCTCTACAGAAACCTAACAAAGTTATGAAAGATTCTACTACTCCATCTTCTCTTATTTGCAGAGTGCTTGTGTTGGACAAGGGACAGGTAGCTGAATTTGACACTCCTTCAATACTTTTATCCAAGAGAGGAATCTTCTATGGAATGGCTAAAGATGCTGGACTGACACAATAGCCTCTCCTCTACACATGTATAAAACCTATTGTGCCTTCTGGCAGAAAACAGAGTGCCAGTGAATGTATCCTTTCATATGCTGTGGTCTACTGCGAAACCAGGATGAAACACTTTTTTTACATTTTATTTTAAAAACTTTTATAAAGAGTGAGTTTCAGGATGAATCCAGCTATTTTTGTACCATATTGTTGTTGTTGTTATTTAAGCTATACATTTTATTATTAAGAGATGTCTGATGGGGAAGTTGGCTCAGTTCAATGTGTGATTCCTTTGTGGACCGTATAGGCAAAAACTTGAATTCTCTACCACCAAAATATGGAAGATGATAATGCCTTTATTAAAGAAATGAAGACTGCCTTGTTGATGTTTCTGTGATAGTTTTCATAAAACATGTTAACTACTCTGGTATAACCTACTCTACAACAGCAACATTGTTAGCAATGTAGGGGGAAACCAATGTAGAACATTTAGCTGAAAACATAGGAATTAACAGGATTTATGGTTTGATACATACAGACTGTCAACACAAGAGCATACATACATGGACCATATGGCCGAGATGAATTAACACTGGAATATTACAGCCTGCAGGTTCGTAGCTTCCACCCCTTCATCACCCACAATCACACACCAACTGACACTTACAATGTACCTGATTGACTGCTAAATAATATTATTTTCTTGTATTTAAAAAAATAAATATATTATGTCTCTGATACGTTAGGCAGCAAGGGGCTAAAAAATAGCCCATAGTAATATATGTAGCCTTAGAAAAAGGTTCATAAATAATTTGCTAACATCAGATAACATTCATATATTGGCCATCTCCGAGACTCACTTAGATAATTTATTTGACGATACAACATCTACAGAAGAGACAGGAATGCTTATGGGGGAGGTGTTGCTGTATATATTCAGAGCGGTATTCCTGTAATGCTTAGAGAGGATCTAATGCTGTTGAAGTGTTTAAGCCTATTCTTTTTGGTTGTTGCTAAAGGCCACCAAGTGTTAATAATCCGTATCTAGATAGGTTGTGTGAAGTGCTTGATAGTGTATGGGATGTGAACAGAGGTCTACTTTCTTGAGGACCTGAATATTGACTGGTTTTCATCAAGCTGTCCACTCAAAAGGAAGCTGCTCACGGTAACCAGTGCCTGTAATCTGTTTCACGGTATTAATCGACCTGCCTGAGTGTTTACGAATAGTACAGGAACAACATTATCCACATGTATTGATCAAATGTTTACTACGGCTGCTGAACTCTGTTCTAAAGCTGTATCCACATCCATCTGATGTAGTGAATTAGTGGTTCATATCCAAAAAAAAGACAAGATTCCAAAAACTGGCCTTAAAATAGTCTATAAGAGGTTTTGTAATGATTCTTATGTTGAAAATGTAAAAAAATATGTGTTGGTCTGTAAGTAATGAGGAACATCCACATGATGCATTTATGAAACTGTCTCCTCCTATTAAGAAACAAACTTAAGGCTCTGTGGATTGATGAGGAATTGAAAAGCTGTATGGATGAAGCAAAAGGAATGGCTAGTAAGTCTTGCTGCACAGCTGATTGGCAAACTTACTGTAAATTGAGACAAGAAGAAACTATTATGAAACTAAGATAAATTATATAAAGTATGATGGAAAAAAGCATTGGAGCATTAAATGAAATGGGTGTAACCGATGTGAAATGGCTCGCGGTGGTGCGCGCTAATAGCGTTTCAATCGGTGACGTCGCTCACTCAGAGGCCTTGAAGTAGTTGTTCCCCTTGTTCTGCCGTGGCGCGATGGGTAACGATGCTTCGAGGGTGGCTGTTGTCGATGTGTGCAGAGGGTCCCTGGTTCGAGCCCAGGTAGGGACGGAAGCTAAACTGTTACATGGGCATGAAGACTAAATCAACTCAGTCTTTCATTGACTCAGATGGCTCATTCAACAACAACAAAAAACTTTTAATGTTGCCAATTACTTGAATTACTATTTCATTAGAAAAGTGGGCAAGCTCAGGCATGAAACGCCAACAACAAATGGTGAGCCGTCATATTCGTGCATATAATACCTAATAATGGAAGAAAAGCATGGTCATTTGGAATTGTATGAAGTCCGTGTGGGAGTGGTGAAAAAATGGTCAGTAAAGACTAACCTCCTGGCATTGACAACTTCGATGGAAAGCTACTGAGGAAGGTAGTGAACTATATCTCCACTCTAATTTATCATATCTTTAATCTGACCCTGGAGAAAAAGTATTTATCCTCAGACCTGAAGGAAGCTAGTCATTCCTCCAACCGAGAATGGTAAACTATTTTTTCCAAAAGTTTGCTAAGAGCTGGCAGCAAGCTGATTGGTCAGCTGTTAGTCTGGTTCTAACAGCCGACCAATCAGCTTGCTGCCAGCTCTTAGCAAACTTTTTTGGGGAAAAAAAAAAACGTGTTTGACCAGATACAATGCCTCGCTGACTAGGACAATGTACTCCTTGTTACAAGCAAAGTAGGAGGCTGTTGTCACTCAAAGTTGCTACTTCTCTTTGAACAACAGAACAGGAACTTTTCCAGTTATATTATTCCTATTTTCAATGTTGTTCCTTGACATGTTCTTGTCTGCTATTATGTCATGTTTTGTGTGGACCCCAGGAAGAGAGGCTGCTGCTTTAGCAACATCTAATGGAACCTTCTAATGGAACCATCTAAACCTTCTACATGAAATGCCTCACCGACTAGGACAATGGAGTCCTTGTTACAAAGTAGTGTTACAAAGTAGTGTTACAAAGTAACAGCAAAGTAGTGTTACAAAGTAGTGTTACAAAGTAACAGCAAAGTAGTGTTACAAATTAACAGTAAAGTAAAGTCACAAAGTAAGAGGCTGTTGTCACTCAAAGTGACTGTCGTAATTCATTCGTTTTCAAAGTGTCAAGCCTGCTCACCTGGAAGCTCTCCCGAACCAGGATTGTTGACCACCAGTGAGGTAATTACATGAATGCTGAAGTTACTGCAGTCGAGCACTAGAGGAGGCCATTTAACCACGCTCCGTCGTACCTCGCAGCACAGACTGTACCTCATAGGCTCAGGCGTCAGTACAGATGGGAGCCGGTGTTGTCTAACTATGTTCCCTCTTGGTGTTGCTAGCGCCACGGGCTTACCAACTGATCCACACAGGACCACATTTACCTTGTAACGATTCCGCAGCAGCACTGTCCTGAATGCAGTAAACACACTAAAGCCGCCCAATGACTGACATTGGACCTTTCCTTCAGTGAAAATAAACCAATAAACGTTCATTTGAAACGTCATGTCGATTCACACAATGATAGTGAATCTGCCCCACAAACATCGAGAGCTCCGCTGATATTTTGCCTCTTATAGTGAAGCTTACTCCTGACTGCTGTGATGGATTTCGTTGATTTGATGTGGTCTCTCAGGATGAAGTTGCTCACAGATCCAAGGTCAGTTTTTATGTTTCCCCAAAAATTGATTTGAGGAGAGTAAACTGATCCTAGATTTTAGGCCTAAGGGTAGGACAGCTCCCGATCTCTAATGGGACGGGAGTTTATCCCCAGATTGCTCGAAGCATGATGCCTCCAGCTCCACACCACAGAACAACAGAGCTCTGTGGTGTTCTGGGGACGACTTGTGGCCGGCTTCTCAGCAGTGTTTTCCTGCATTAAACTGTGTGTTGTTCTAACGTCAGGCCATAAGCTACCGAACACCCCCCACCTCCCCACCCCACCCCCACCCCCTTCCTCTCAGCCACCCAACACCAAACGCTGACAGGTGATTGGTTCAGCTGACGATGGAGGAGCTCAGAGTAGAGCCCTGCACTGGCAAACATTTTAAGCCTGAGCCTTACCCATGCTTGTGACATTCAGGCCCTACTCAGGCCCAATTGCTTCTGACAAATTTAAAGGCCGGACCTGCCTGAAATCAGAAATAACTTCCTCCGTTAGTAAATCCATTAGCTGCTCCTCTCTCTGTCACTGGCTCCTGCACGCTGATCGCTCTGCATGCACTCTGCTCATGGCAGCTCGTGAGTATCCATAGCATTGGCTCCGCTTGGGCTGCTCTGCTCAGTGAAAAGACATAAGAGAGCAGTTAGTTGTATAGTTACTTTTCGTCATTGTAAACTCCAACTCAAGGAACAGCTATTTTCTGTGAAATAATCTCACCTGTTTTATATTTGATGAGGTTGAAGGGCTTCTGACACCTTGTTATGATCTTAGTCAGGCATCTTAGTCAGCATCTTAGTCAGGCATCTTAGTCAGGCATCTTACATCTTAGTCAGACATCTTAGTCAGACATCTTAGTCAGGCATCTTAGTCAGACATCTTAGTCAGGCATCTTAGTCAGGCATCTTAGTCAGGCATCTTAGTCAGGCATCTTAGTCAGACATCTTAGTCAGGCATCTTAGTCAGGCATCTTAGTCAGGCATCTTAGTCAGACATCTTAGTCAGGCATCTTAGTCAGACATCTTAGTCAGGCATCTTAGTCAGGCATCTTAGTCAGACATCTTAGTCAGGCATCTTAGTCAGACATCTTAGTCAGACATCTTAGTCAGACATCTTAGTCAGGCATCTTAGTCAGACATCTTAGTCAGACATCTTAGTCAGACATCTTAGTCAGAGCACCAGCCACTGGCACATCTTAAGATCAATTCAGGATACATCTTAGTCAGAAAAAACATCTTAGTCATATCATCTTAGTCAGCAACATCTTAGTCAGACATCTTAGTCAGACATCTTAGTCAGACATCTTAGTCAGACATCTTAGTCAGACATCTTAGTCAGACATCTTAGTCAGACATCTTAGTCAGACATCTTAGTCGGACATGACTGTACTGCACAACAGAGCACCAGCCACTGGCACAGCTTCAAAATGTTAATGATCAATTCAGCGATACCTGAGCCCTAGCAACACGTAACAGACAGAGAAACATTTATGAAACAAAAACAGAGATCAAGAAACACGGCATGCAACAGATGTAGAAATATCATGCAGACAGAGAACAAGCAACATGTAACATGCAGACAGAGAAACATAGGACAAGCAACATGTAGCATGCAGACAGAAACATTTTGCAAGAAACACGTAGCATACAGACAGAGCAACATATAACAATCAACACGTAGCATGCAGACAGAGAACAAGAAACACGTAGCATACAGACAGAGAAACATTTCGCAAGAAACACGTAGCATGCAGACAGAGAACAAGAAACACGTAGCATGCAGACAGAGACAAGAAACACGTAGCATGCAGACAGAGAACAAGAAACACGCAGCATGCAGACAGAGAAACATAGAACAAGAAACACGTAGCATGCAGACAGAGAAACATAGAACTAGCAACACGTAGCATGCAGACAGAGAAACATTAGACAGAACAAGCACAAAACACGTAGCATGCAGCTACAGATAACATGGAGAGCTGCAACACACAGCTAGGGATTACATTCACAAGTCTGATTGGCCTTGTAGCCACAGAGAGATCAAGAAACACGCTTCCACACCTAGCATGCAGACAGAGAAGGTGTGATATGAAATGTGTGTCTGACGTATTCCAGACATGGGAGGCTCTCACAGGGAAAGCAGATTGAACAAGGGAACTAAACACGCAGCATGCAGTTTAACAAAAGTACTGAGTGGAGAAAGGCCATTAGAATGCGTGGGTGAAGCACAAGACAAACAGGAGCATGCAGACTGAGATGTAACATACAGTTTCAACTAGCAACACTTGAAAGCCATAGACAGACTGAATGGGTTTTAAAAGCAACATGGGCCCAACTAGTCAAGCAGTATGCAGTGGGTGGAGACAGATTTGAAAACATACCTCTGTAGTCAAACAAGCAACATCGAAATTATCTAGGTTGAATTTGCAGACAGAGAAACATGATGCCAATGACAAAAGCAACACATAGACATGTAGACATCAGAAACATAGGACAAGACAACACAGTAGCATCAGACAGAGACACAAACATCTGGACAGTAGCATCAACAGCTGGAGCTTCTCCCCTAACATAGACATAGACAGAGAAACATAGGACAAGCAACAGTAGCATGCAGACAGAGAAACATATAACAAGCAACACTTAGCATGCAGACTGAGGAACATAGAACAAGCAACACTTAGCATGCAGACAGAGAAACATAGGACAAGCAACACGTAACATGCAGACTGAGAAACATAGGACAAGCAACACGTAGACAGAACACCAGCACAACAAGCAACAAATAAAATACATAAATGCAACAAAGTGCTTCCACACCTGACAAGCTACAGATAACATGGAGAGCTGTAGCTTCAGCTGACACATAGACATCTGGCTCAGTAGCCATGATCTCCATGTTTTTTGTGAAGGTTGATATGTGGTGACACATAGACATCTTAGTAGCATCAGTGTCTGATGGCATCAGTGTATTCCAGACATCTGCTCAGTAGCATCAGAGGCTTCTCTGACACATAGACATCTGGAAAGCAGATTGACATAGACATCTGGCTCAGTGCATCAGATTCCTTGACACAAGACATCTGGTTCAGTAGCATCAGATACCACCAGCTTCTCCCCTGACACATAGACATCTCAGTAGCATCAGCAGACTTCTTGTGACAATCTGCATGATACCATGGACACATAGACATCTTTAGCATCAGGGAGCTTCTCCCCTGTTTAACAAAAGACACACAGACATCTGAGTAGGATACCAGAGGACACACAGACATCTGGCTCAGGCCATTCAAGACATGCATCAGTGGGTGACATCTGGCTCAGTGCACAGATACCAGAGCTTTTTAGACAAAGCATCAGGAGCTGACACATAGACATTCTGAGCATCAGATGTACACAGCATCAGATACCAGTTTGACACATAGACATCTGCAGTTTACCAAGCTTCTCCCCTGACACATAGACATTTGAAAGATACCACCTGTAGCTTTTGTAGACAGACTGAATGGGTTTTAATGACATCTGCTCAGTAGCATCAGATACCACCTTGGGCCCAACTAGACATCTGGCAGTATGTTAAGTGGGTGGAGTATCGACACAGACATTTGAAATACAGTAGCATCAGATACCACCTTTTGATACATAGACATCTCTGTAGCATCAGATACCAAGCTTTTGATACATAGACATCTGGAAATCAGATACCATCTAGCATCAGTTGAATTTGGTTATTTAAGTCTCCCCCCTTTTTAGACACACAGCAGTAGCATCAGCTGGAGCTTTTTAGACATCTGAAATCAGACCTGGAGGTTGGAATCATATGATGCCACAGACATCTTCAAGCATCAGATACCACCTGTAGCTTCTCCCCTGACACATAGACATCTGGCTCAGTAGCATCAGATACCACCTGGAGCTTCTCCCCTGACACATAGACATCTGGCTCAGTAGCATCAGATACCAGCTGGAGCTTCTCCCCTGACACATAGACATCTGGCTCAGTAGCATCAGATACCAGCTGGAGCTTCTCCCCTGACACATAGACATCTGACTCAGTAGCATCAGATACCACCTGGAGCTTCTCCCCTGACACATAGACATCTGGCTCAGTAGCATCAGATACCACCTGGAGCTTCTCCCCTGACACATAGACATCTGGCTCAGTAGCATCAGATACCAGCTGGAGCTTCTCCCCTGACACATAGACATCTGGCTCAGTAACATCTGTTGCCCTCTTTGTGAAGAACATGTAGACAGTTTTATTCACATTGAGATGCAAACACGAATCACTGAGCCACTTTGTAACCTGGACCATTCCAGTAGTGAGTTCTTGTGCAGCTTGTTGTTTACTCTTTGCATGCACATATATCACTGTATCATCTGCATATATTTGAACTTCAGACCCAGTACAGACAAAAGGCAGATCATTAATGTACAGGCTGAACAGGAGGGGCCCCAGTATTGACCCTTGGGGCACGGCCACATCATAGCTGAGAGTGGGCAACAGCTCATTGCTCACTCTGACACACTGGGTTCTACCTTCAAGGTAAGATTTCATCCATCTCAAGGCATCGGGGGAAAAGTTGAACTCTGGTTTTGTGATGACAATCTCATGGTTAACTGTATCAAAAGCTTTCCTTAGGTCTAGTAATACAGCCCAACAACAACGCACCCTTTGTCCATATTGGACTTCACATTTTCCAGAAGAAAGCAGTTGGCCGTTTAAGTGGAGTGTTTCGCTCTGAAGCCAAACTGCATGGAGTGTAATGTGAAGGGGCTGTTGTTGAGGTGGGCAATCAGTTGTTCTGCTACACACTTTAACAACCTTCCACACCACAGGTAGTATACTAATAGGCCTGTAGTTACTCACGTCAGCAGGGTCATCTGATTTAAAGATGGCCGTTATTATGGCCGACTTCCAGAAGACAATGCATATGTCTTCACACCCCAGAGTTAATACTAGATGATTGTGGACTACAGGAAAAGGAGGACCGAGCACGCTCCCATTCTCATCGACGGGGCTGTAGTGGAGCAGGTTGAGAGCTTGAAGTTCCTTGGTGTTCCACATCACCAACAAACTAACATGATCCAAGCACATCAAGACAGTCATGAAGAGGGCACAACAAAACCTATTCCCCCTCAGGAGACTGAAAAGATTTGGCACGGGTCCTCAGATCCTCAAAAGGTTCTACAGCTGCACCATCGAGAGCATCCTGACTGGTTGCATCACCGCCTGGTATGGCAACTGCTCGGCATCCGACCGTAAGGCGCTACAGAGGGTAGTGCAAACGGCCCAGTACACCACTGGGGCCAAGCTTTGACTTTCTGATTATAAAAATAATTATTTAACTGTGTGTTGGTAGAAGATCCAACCATCCTCACCTGCATGACAGGAGTGTCTTCATTTCTATCAATCACAGAGGAGTAAAGGAGGGTGTGTAAAGTAAGAAATCTCTCCTACGTGGGATACCTGACAGAATGTGTCAGAATGTTATTGCTTCCTCTTTATCCATCAATCACACTTTGAATTGCTTTGGCTGGTGAAGGTGTGTGTTTCTGCACCAATACACACACACAGAGAGAGAGAGAGAGAGAGAGAGAGAGAGAGAGAGAGAAATGTGCCATATCACTGCTTTAGGCCATTCTGTCCTGAACTGAAACCTGCAGTGCTATATGTTAGTTTGTCAAGACAGTACCTGTGGCCAAACTTGTTGAAATTATACGTGACCAGCCCAGGTTCAGAATATTCTAAATCAGAATATCAGACTATAGATTATATAATTGATTGTTGCTGAAGTGGTAAAAACAACAGATGGATGGTTACAGCTGTGAAAGCTCTAATAACGAGTGACAGGAGATGAATGTGAATCGTATGTTGGTTGAAAACGTTGTGAAAAAAACCTACAATCCCCCTGAAAGCGTTACAATGGTTAGACCGACTGTAATTCTTCATACAAACACACAGCTATGCCTTGAATTCTCTCGCGTGGCCTCCGTATCCTTATCAACTGTTCAGGGATTCAGGCAGAATAGTAGATACATTTAAGAGAATTGAATGTGCATTCGTTGAATGTTTATTTTATGTCAGTACCATTGTTGTTGATGTGCGTATGTGTTGGTTTGTGGGTAATCTATGGAAAGGGGGGATACAGTTGAAGTCGGAAGTTTACAGACACCTTAGCCAAATACATTTAAACAAAAAAAAATCACAATTCCTGACATTTAATCCTAGTAAAAAAGTGCCTGTCTTAGGTCAGTCAGGATCACCACTTTATTTTAAGAATGTGAAATGTCAGAATAACAGCAGAGACAATGATGTATTTCAGCTTTTATTTCTTTCATCACATTCCCAGTGGGTCAGAAGTTTACATACACTCAATTAGTATTTGGTAGCATTGCCTTTAAATTGTTTAACATGGGTCAAACATTTTGGGAAGCCTTCCACAAGCTTCCCACAATAAGTTGGGTGAATTTCGGCCCATTCCTCCTGACAGAGCTGGTGTAACTGAGTCAGGTTTGTAGGCCTCCTTGCTCGCACACACTTTTTCAGTTCTGCCCACACAATTTCTATAAGATTGAGATCAGGGCTTTGTGATGGCCACTCAAATACCTTGACTTTGTTGTCCATTTTTCCACAACTTTGGAAGTATGCTTGGGGTCATTGTTCATTGCGAAGACCCATTTGCAACCAAGCTTTAACTTCCTGACTGATGTCTTTAGATGTTGCTTCAATATATCCACATAATTTTCCCTCCTCATTATGCCATCTATTTTTTGAAGTGCACCAGTCCCTCCTGCAGCAAAGCTTCCCCACAACATGATGCTGCCACCCCCGTGCTTCACGGTTGGGATGGTGATCTTCGGCTTGCAAGCCTCCCCCTTTTTCCTCCAAACATAACGATGGTCATTATGGCCAAACAGTTCTATTTTTGTTTCATCAGACCAGAGGACATTTCTCCAAAAAGTACGATCTTTGTCCCTATGTGCAGTTGCAAACCATAGTCTGGCTTTTTTATGGCAGTTTTGGAGCAGTGGCTTCTTCCTGGCTGAGCGGCCTTTCAGGTTATGTTGATATAGGACTCGTTTTACAGTGGATATAGATATTTTTGTACCTGTTTCCTCCAGCATCATCACAAAGTCCTTTGCTGTTGTTCTGGGATTGATATGCACTTTTCGCACCAAAGTAAGTTCATCTCTAGGAGACAGAACGCGTCTCCTACCTAATCAAATCAAATACCTACCGGTATCAAATCAAATGTATTTAAAAAGCCCCTCTTACATCAGCTGACATCTCAAAGTGCTGTACAGAAACCCAGCCTAAAACCCCAAACAGCAAGCAATGCAGGTGTAGAAGCAGGGTGGCTAGGAAAAACTCCCTAGAAAGGCCAAAACTTAGGAAGAAACATAGAGAGGAACCAGGCTATGAGGGGTGGCCAGTCCTCATAAATGACCAGCAGGGTCAAATAATAATAATCACAGTGGTTGTAGAGGGTGCAGCAGGTCAGCACCTCAGGAGTAAATGTCAGTTGGAATTTCATAGCCGATCATTAAGAGTATCTCTTCCGCTCCTGCTGTCTCTAGAAAGTTGAAAACAGCAGATCTGGGACAGGTAGCACGTCCGGTGAACAGGTCAGGATTCCATAGCCACAGGCAGAACAGTTGAAACTGGAGCACCAGGTGGACTGGGGACAGCAAGGAGTCCTCACACCAGGTAGTCCTGAGGCATGGTCCTAGGGCTCAGGTCCTCCGAGAGAGAGAAAGAAAGAAAGAGAGAATTAGAGAGAGAATACTTAAATTCACACAGGACACCGGATAAGACAGGAGAAATACTCCAGATATAACAGACTGACCCTAGTCCCTCAACACATAAACTACTGCAGCATAAATACTGGAGGCTGAGACAGGAGGGGTCAGGAGACACTGTGGCCCCATCCGAGGACACCCCCGGACAGGGCCAAACAGGCAGGATATAACCCCACCCACTTTGCCAAAGCACAGCCCCCACACCACTAGAGGGATATCTTCAACCACCAACCTACTACCCTGAGTCAAGGCCGAGTTTAGCCCACAAAGATCTCCACCATGGCACAACCCAAGGTGGGGTGTTATACTTGCGTACTATTTTTTGTACAGATGAACGTGGTACCTTCAGGCATTTGGAAATTGCTCCCAAGGATGAACCAGACTTGTGAAGGTTTATAATTTTTTTCTGACGTCTGATTTCTTTTGATTTTCCCATGATGTCTAGCAGAGAGGCACCTAGTTTAATGTAGGCCTTGAAATACATCCACAGTTACACCTCCAACTGACTCAAATGATGTCAATCAGCCTATCAGAAGCTTCTGAAGCCATGACATAATTTTCTGGAATTTTCCAGGCTGTTTAAAGGCACAGTCAACTTAGTGTATGTAAACTTCTGACCCACTGGAATTGTAATACAGTGAATTAGAAGTGAAATAATCTGTCTGTAAACAATTGTTGGAAAAATGACTTGTGTCATGGACAAAGTATATGTTCTAACCGACTTGCCAAAACGGTAGTTTTTAACAAGACATTTGTGGAGTGGTTGAAAAACGAGTTTGAATTACTCCAACCTAAGTGTATATAAACTTCTGACTTCAACTGTACCTAGTCAGTTGTACAACTGTATGCATTCAACTGAAATGTGTCTTCCGCATTTAATCCAACCCCTCTGAATCCGAGAGAGCACCTGGGGAACAGGTGGTTAACTGCCTTGCTCAGGGGTAGAAAGAGTCAGCTTGTCAGCTTGGGGATTCTGGCCCAACGCTCTAACCACCAGGCTACCTGCCGTGGTAGCCTAGTGTGTGATTTCCTCCCCTGAGAGAGACAGAAACATTGTTCCCGTATCACCTCTACTTCCTGGTCGTCAGTTAGTCTGCCATCCAACTCGGCATCCAATCATATTTCTAACCTGCCCTGATGGCAGTCACATGACATGACTGCTACCTATGGATGGAAGATCATCTGTATTATTCTGACACCAGACTGTCTGAGGATAGTAACACTTCTACTGTTGGTGTCGCTGTCCTGGTGTCAACTCTGAGCACCACAGATCAGACGCTGTCCTGGTGTCAACTCTGCGCACCACAGATCAGACGCTGTCCTGGTGTCAATTCTGAGCACCACAGATCAGACGCTGTTTTTCAGAAGGGTGTTTGAGGACAAAGAATGTTCCAGAAACCCTAGTAACAGGGATGTATGGTCTTATTTAGAAGCATAAAGACAGCCTTTATAAGATGTGTACTTTAAATTGGAGGGTGCTAAATGTTCTTGAGGGAGTTGTCGAATCTCAAACGGCTATGTACGATCTAGAACAGATGCTGTAAGCTCGGGAGGTAGACACACGACACAGTACTTGACATTATGGTCTGTTTCAATCATCACCCACAGAGTATTTAACGTTCCACAGCCACATCTCCAATAATGTCCTCAAAATGATCGTAATTAATTATTCATTTTAAGACATTTAATGGTTGTATGACTGCTGTATGACCGTTTGCATGGTTGGCTAAACATCTCTCTCTCTCCCCCATCTCTCTCCATCTCCGCCTCCGCCTCTGCCTCCTTGATAGGACATCCAAAACAGAGGGGTATCAATGTAAATAGTCTGGGTGGCCGTTCCATTAATTGTTCAGTAGTCTCATGGCTTGGGGGCAGAAGCTGTTGGGGACCCATGCCAAATCTTTTCAGTCTCCTGGGGGAAAAGGCATTGTGGACCATGATAGTTTGGTGATGTGGACACCAAGGAACTTGAAACTCTGACCCGCTCCACTACAGCCCTGTTGATATGAATGGGGGTGTGTTCTGCCTTGCATATTCTGTAGTCCACGATCAGCTCCTTTGTCTTGCTCACATTGGGGGAGAGGTTGTTGTTCTGGCACCACACTGCCCTGTCTCTGACCTCCCTATAGGCTGTCTCATCGTTGTCGGTGATCAGGTGATGGTGTTGGAGTCGTGCTTGGCCACGCAGTCGTGGATGAACAGGGAGTACAGGAGGGGACAAAGCACGCACCCCTGAGGGGCCCCCATGTTGAGGATCAGCGTGGCAGATTTGTTGCCTACCATTCTCACCTGATTACGGCCGGTCAGGAAGGTGTTTAGTCTCAGGGTCCTTAGCTTAGTGATGAGCTTTGTGGGACCTATGGTGTTGAACGCTGAGCTGTAGTCAACGAACAGCATTCTCACATAGGGGTTCCTTTAGTCCAGGTGGGAAAGGGCAGTGTGGAGTGCGATTGGGGTTGCATCGTCTGAGTGGGTCTAGGGTTTCTGGCATGATGGTATTGATGTGATCGATAACCAGCCTTTCAAAGCACTTCATAGCTACTGATGTGAGTGCCACGGGGCAGTAATAATTTAGGCAGGTTACCTTTGCTTTCTAGGGCATAGGGACTATGGTGGTCTGCTTTAAACATGTAGGTATTACAGACTTGGTCAGGGAGAGGTTGAAAATGTCAATGAAGATACTCGCCAGTTGGTCCGCGCATGCTCTGAGTACACGTCCTGGTAATCCGTCTGGTCCTGAGGCCTTGTGATGACGGTAGATATGATGACTGGAGAAGATGGAGATGACTGGAAACATGATGACTGCACAAAATGGAGATGACTGGAGACATGATGACTGGAGAAAATGGAGATAACTGGAGACATGATGACTGGAGAAAATGGAGATGATTGTAGACAAGATGACTGGAGACATGACTGTAGAAGCACTCAGGCTCCTCAAACTGATAAATTACCAACATACTCAAAAATAAAAATATTCCTAAAGGTTCTTTGGGAAGGGTGACTATGTGGAACCATACTGATGCAAATAACCGTTTGAGCCTTTCAATGATCCTTTGTAATTCAAAAAAGGGTTCTTTCCTCTTTTAGTGATAATTAAAATGTAAGGAATATTTTGGGGAGTGGTTTGTGCATTAGCTCTTTTTGTGCAACTGTGAGTGAGAGTGTCATTCCAGTTTATCTAAATGTGTTGTGTTACGCTAATAGTTTGTACTGTATAATTTCTTTGACTATAGTCAGTGATGGTCTCTTGTGAAAGACTCCTGTATTGTCTTGTGTGAATTGTCGTGTCAAAGGTTCTATATAGCCCCAAAAACAGTTAGAACCATAGCGGAACCCTTTTTTTATGCTATATAGAACTTTTTGAATGGTTCTTTATAGAACCTTAGGAAAGAGTTTTTTAAAGCAACATAATGGTTCCATTTAGAACTCTATGACCATGGTTCAGAAAAGGTTCCAAATAGGAACAGAAAAGGTGTTGCTATTGTTACAAGGCAAAGAACCCGTATTTCAGTGGTGTATATTTATGCCCCCCCCCCCCCCCCAAAAAAAATGGTGCAATAAAAATGTGTGTTTTGTCTTTCCTTCAATTTGCAAGAGGCTGAATGTATCTCGCAGGAGAAAGCATCAGAGTGAGCCAAACAGCGCCCCTCTGTGTCTCTACATGTAGGCCATCTATCCAATTTAAAATATATATATACCTTTATTTAACTAGGCAAGTCAGTTAAGAAACAAATTCTTATTTTACAATGACAGCCTACCAGGGAACAGTGGGTTAACTGCCTTGTTCAGGGGCAGAACGATTTTTACCTTGTCAACTCGGGGATTCGATCTTTCTGGTTACTAGTCCAACACTCTAACCAGTTGACGACCTGCCGCCCCGTCTGGTCCAAACAAGTATGACATTATTTCCGCCCGTAGCATTGAAGACAAAGGAAACCAGCGAGCATCTGGCCTCTTGACAACAACAAAAAAAGTATGAAAATGTGCCAATCATCGTTGAGCTAAAGCTAAACTGAGCGAGCTCAACTGTGATTGGTCCTGGCACACCAAAGAAGACGAAAAAGGGTCAAAAGAGAAGCCAGTTTGAAATTTGGCGTCACTCCTATCAGATCTAATTCATACTCATTGACAGAAACTACTTGAATTGTTGCATCTCGTTGTGTTGTTGTCCTCCGGTGGTTACTGTAGCTAGCTAAAATTGGCCCTTTCCTAAATTAGCCATGGATGGAGATAGGGATTTGGACTTGTGGTTTTACTTAATTCTCCGTACTGGCCAATGATTATAATGGGGATTCTGATCCAAACATGAATACATACATTGTTGTGCCCCTGGAAGTTCAAGTCTAGATGTAGAAGGCTATTGTTAACTTGCTAACATTGCCCATGAATTGAAGTGAGGCTAGCGAGCAAGTATTTTAGCCAGGTAGCCTTGGACAACAACAAATGAAGGAATGTACTGTATGACAGAGTGAGAAACCGTCTCCTCAAAATGAGAGAGGAGGATGGCATTGGGGTTTCTCTACAAGTAGGGTGAGTCATTGCGTTTTGTCTACTTGCATGAACGAGCACACACACACACACACAAACATCCACATCATATTTAGCTTACGTTGATTGGACTAAATTGTAGTCTTAGTTGTTACTGTAGTAGACTAATCAGAGGTGATTAGATGATGTTGAAATGGTGCTGGAAATAGTGGAGGCAGCGCCTGTTTTCTTTGCGAATTGCGGTCACTTTCTGTGGTTCATAATCGATAGTTGTTTAGTGGCCCGAAAATGTCTGAAACATTAACTTGCTTGACCATGCTGTAGGTCGTCTAACTGTCTGTTACCGTACCAGCAATATGCTTTGTGTACTTCACTGGACAGAGGTTGCTCTCGGGTTTTGTGATACAACAACAGAATTTATTCTGCCACCAGTGTCATCTTATCGTCTCAGCCTTTAGGCCTACATATCACGGTGGCAAGGCATATAAACTAACAGGTTATAGAGCAAAGAAGCTGTTATCGCAAAACGTGGGGTGGGTGGGTGTGTGTGAGGTGTGTGTGTGGGGGGGGTGGGTGGGTGTGTGTGTGTGGTGTGTGTGTGGGGGGGGTCTTGGTTTCCCCAGAGATTTGACTGCTACCGCATCTCAACGCTTCCTTTTCCAAGAATCAGAATGATCTATTAACGATAAAGCTAGTAATCCTGTGCTATGTTTTCATATGTTTCTATTTATTGTATAGAAGCTTTATTTGCTTGTAGACTTTTATTGACAAAGCACATTCTCTACTGTGGTGTTCTTGTTGGAACGTACGTTCCATTGTTTTTTTGTGTCATATTTTAGGATGTCTTGTTCAAAGTCCAAGCAGGGCTAAGTCCAAGCAGGGCTAAGTCCAAGCAGGGCTAAGTCCAAGCAGGGCTAAGTCCAAGCAGGGCTAAGTCCAAGCAGGGCTAAGTCCAAGCAGGGCTAAGTCCAAGCAGGGCTATCCATATCCCTGAGATGTAATGCACATATATAATAAAATGTTTGACTCTGTCTCTACTTTGATATTGTTTTCCCATGAATATCGTTTGTTTACAGGTAATTCAATTACCATGAATGTATATTTTTTTACTCATTCAGAGCTGTTCATTTTTGTCTATTGAAACAGACCCCATTTCAAAGGAAACAAGTACTCAATTAAGATCAGGTGTAGCCAATTAGTGGGCACGGTCAACACACCTGAACACACTTAACAAGATAGAGGATAGAGAGAGTTTTGTTGATGCTGAGAACAGAATGTACGTGTTTTTAAATAACATTCTTAGAACGTTCTTTGTGGTTTCTATGGAAAGTTCTTAGTGTTCTGAGAACGTTACTTTAAATAGAACCATGAGGAAACCTGCAGAAGACGTTATGCTGAAGTACTGAAATTTCCACCTAAGAAACATATGGTTATCAGAAAATGATGTGCTAGCTGTGTATCCTGCAACATTCCCAGATCGTTGTGGAAAGGTTGTATGCAAAAAATAACCACAGGACAACCACACTTTCAGCCAAGCTCTCAGGATCATGTGGTTCTCAGAACGTTGTGGGCTAGCTGGGAGGGTTGACCACAACAGGGTTGACAATGTCATCTTAAATCAGTCATAAATCCCCTTGTGACAAGGGGGATGGAAGCTTGCCATGTGCAACATGGACAGGCAATTGAATGCAAGCTTCACACAAAAATGAACACAAAAAATCTAACAGGATTGACATGTTATGGTTTTACACACTCAGTTTTCCACCACAAAACACCAGCGTAGAACCATCTCTTTTACACTTTGTTTATTAGTATTTATTTATTAGTGTTTATTAGTTGTTCAGTGTTTCTGTTGGAAAACATATTTCAAGGGGAATAGTTTCACCCTATTAAAACTAGAGTTCAGTTCACTTAATTGTATATGAATCACATTAAATTAATAAATAATCTTCAGAAATGTCAAAGCAACAAAATAAATGTTGCTTTACAATGATGATGAAAATTCGGCACGCATTTTTGCTAGAGGTCACAGAGGGACATGTCAAAATGTTGAATTTTGCCACTTTAGCAGGTCTTAATTCCTATTGAAAATCATATTTATGGAATTCTCCATGTAGTCTATATTAAAATTAAAGGGCACTTCATTCAACATGACAGGCTTTTAAAATGCAATATTGATGCACAATTTCTACTTAAAATATCAACGGGACACAAAAGGGATTTTTTAGTGAAACGACCCAGCCCTGAAAACACTACAGATGGCAATATAAATACCACTTGCTTGATGTTAACGTCCCCCCTGGGGCAAATATCTCTCAATTCCATCAGCAGCACCAAAAAGGATTGCCAATACATTGAGGAATGTCTTGGCAGGTCATTTCATGTTCCTCAATGGAATAAAAGGTAGGAGTTGCATATAATAATATATTACTGATCTGCCCGCTTCTGTTTGAAATATATATGCTTTATATGTACCTCAGTAAATATATGGACCCTCTCTAAGGTTACATACCAGTGTATAGAAACCATTTGTCCACATCTCCTCACAAGTCAAACTTAGATGGATGTCTCCAACTAATGAAATCTATATCATTTATGGGAATTTTAGGTTTTTCATTTCAACATGTAGGCAGCAATCCTACGGTTGGGCATGGTGGTGGCAACATCATGCTGTAGGGATGTTTTTCAGTGGCGGGGACTGGGAGACTAGTCAGGATTGAGGGAAAGATGAACGTAGGGAAGTATAGAGAGGTCCTTGATGAAAACCTGCTCTAGAGCGCTCAGTACCTCAGACTGGGGTGAAGGTTCACCTTCCAACAGGACAACAACCCTAAGCACACAGCCAAGACAATGCAGGATTGGCTTCGGGACAAGTCTCTGAATGTCCTTGAGTGGCCCAGCCAGAGCCCAGACCTAAACCCGATCAAACATCTCTGGACAGACCTGAAAATAGCTGTGCAGCAACGCTTCTCATCCAACCTGACAGAACTTGAGAGGATCTGCAGAGAAGAATGGGAGAAACTCCCCAAATCCAGGTGTGCCAAGCTTGTAGCATCATACCAAAGAAGACTCAAGGCTGTAACACATTTTTGCTTTGTCATTATGGGGTATTGTGTGTAGATTGATCAGGGGGAAAAACTATTTAATCCATTATAGAATAAGGCTATAATTTAACAAAATGTGGTCAAGGGGTCTGAATACTTTTCAGAATGCGCTGTATGTGGCTGTTACAGCTGAGCAATCGGGGGAGAAGGGCCTTGGTCAGGGAGGTGACCAAGACTGGGACAGGGTGTGCACAGGGACAGGGTGTGCACTGTAGGCTTTTGTTCCAGCCTAGTGCTAAGGTGTGGAGGCTACATCAGCTCTGTTGGTGTTGGGCTGGAACAAAAGCCTGCAAACTCTGTGTGGGCCGGTAGGAACAGGATAAAAGAACAGAACATTACCCTTTAACGGAGGAATATAGTTTCATTGGATTATATTTTAAAGAGGCACATCAGAGATAAAAATGAAACCGAATGTACATGTTTGCCTGTCATTAAGAATTGAGAGCCATGTCCTCAATGATCTGTATATTTCTATTTGCGTCCCTCTGCGTTTTCCCCTGGGAGATGTCAGTCGTGTCTGCAGAACAGATCTGGTAGGGTGGTTCATGGCCTGACAAGTTCTGTTGAAAATAACCTGTAGTTAACTCATCTGGTATGGCCATATTATGAAACATCCGTTATTGCAATCTATGGTAACTTTGGATAATTTATACTTGAATAACTTTTAAAAAATGTATTCAGATATAATATTAATGTTTTCATATGGGTGTCCATATTGTCCATTAGTTTCTTGTGGATCGACCATATGGTTCAAGAGAAAATAGCCTAATTCATTAAAAAAGCATCTAATTAACAATGGCATTATTTTCAATTAAATCTGAAACTCTTCCATCTATTGTCTTTTTTCACAGCTGCCACCAGTTTGGCTACAAAACATTAACAACAAAGACATATTGACACAGAAAAAACAAAAAGGGGTGTTAAAAAAATATATATGAAGGATATTTAATGCTGAAACCCTCATATTAAACACCAATGATATTCACTAAGTTGATGGGTTATATTTAGGATAATGTTTTTCTGCTTTGTCAGTCTATTTTTTTATATTTTAAAATCATATTTCAAAAAATGGAATATATGTATTTCACATGTGATAAGGCCAAACAGAGGGCCAGAGGTAATTAAGACACCTGTGATTATCTGAAGTACCCAAAAAGGCCATTAGAAGTCATCTGATAAAATTCCATATATCCCTTGAAAGTTACCACAATTCTGGTAGTTTACTGGTAAACTTCGAAAGTTTGCAGTTAAAAAGCCTTCCTTTGCAACCCGACACACTGTGTGACTATAGAGACCAGCCCAGTGGAGTGGTTGGTTCCTATATTGACATGATCTAGAATAGACCAGCCCAGTGGAGTGGAATGGACTGAACCGTTCGTACAACCAGCCATGCTCGAGTGTAAACTATATTGACATGATCTAGAATAGACCAGCCCAGTGGAGTGGAATGGAGAACTTGCTCGATTCCAAGCTCAGATTGACATGATCTAGAATAGACCAGCCCAGTGGAGTGGAAACTCACTGTTTTAATAGCCTCGATTCCATTCAGCTCAGTAAACTATATTGACATTTGTTGGAGTGGAATGGACTTTACAACCAGCCATGCTCGATTCCATTCAATAAACTATATTGACATGATCTAGAATAGACCAGCCCAGTGGAGTGGAATGGACTGAACCGTTCGTACAACCAGCCATGCTCGATTCCATTCAGCTCAGTAAACTATATTGACATGATCTAGAATAGACCAGCCCAGTGGAGTGGAATGACTGAACAACCAGCCATGCTCGATTCCATTCAGCTCAGTAAACTATATTGACATGATCTAGAATAGACCAGCCCAGTGGAGTGGAATGGACTGCTACAACCAGCCATGCTCGATTCCATTCAGCTCAGTAAACTATATTGACATGATCTAGAATAGACCAGCCCAGTGGAGTGGAATGGACTGAACCGTTCGTACAACCAGCCATGCTCGATTCCATTCAGCTCAGTAAACTATATTGACATGATCTAGAATAGACCAGCCCAGTGGAGTGGAATGGACTGAACCGTTCGTACAACCAGCCATGCTCGATTCCATTCAGCTCAATATATGGAAAGTAAACACATAACAACGATGGTCCAACAGGAATATACTAGACTCTTAGTAATAAAGCAATAATAAATGGTATGAGTAACAGCATTAACAGCAATAGCAACAAATAATATTAATGAGAATAAACATTATAAAATGAATACTGGTACCAGTTGTAACATAACTTCTTGAGGTTGCCGGGAATTCGACAGTAATTTACAAGCATCTCAGTGGCAAGTATAATTCTTTATTTTATATTACAGTACAATTTGAAGAATAACACTTTTTTTCTGGTTACTACATGATTCCATATGTGTTATTTCATAGTTTTTATGTCTTCACTATTATTCTACAATGTAGAAAAATAAAGAAAAACCCTGGAATGAGTAGGTGTCCAAACTTTGGACTGGTGCTATATATTTTATTGTTGTTGTTGTTGTTGTTGCCTGTCTTGCATGTTATTTTGGCATTGATACGTGTCACATATCAGTTTGCAAACAATGAAAATCATTGAGTTAATAAAGCCACATACAAACTTCCGATGGCTTTCTTGAGTAAGGCAGCCCCTAAATGCAGGTGTTTCAGTACAGCTCAGTGTTTTCTGTGTTGGTGGGGCAGCCAGGGGGTTCTCTAGTTTCGCTGTGATTGGCTCAGTGTTCTGTCACTCATGCGGACACTACAGTACAGTACGTCACTACAAAATCTACGGCTCGTGCTAAAGAATTCAAGCACCTTGGGTGCTGCCATAGAGTTATATTAGAAGTGCCCATCCAAGAAGGCTCGAGTTCATTGGCCACAGATAAAAGTATGTCAAAACACGTTATATCTACAGTATATCATACTTTCAAAATCTTAGCTAGCAAACTAGACAAGCAGTCACCGTCATGAATCAAGTCAACAATCTACTGGCAATCACAAGTCTGCTATTCAGTGGAGTGGGCGTGTGGTCCAAGTCTGGGTTTAAGGGTCTCTTTTTCAAGCTTAAAAGGATAGACATTCAATTTGGTAACTCTGGCCTCTTTCTAGAGCTACGAACTGAAGATGCCTGACGTCATCATGATTCAACCTTGTTTTTTTCCAAGTTCCCAGTTGTCTTGAAAGCACCATGAATCCAGGGAATGCCAGATTGATGACAAAATTGGCCAACAAAGGACTGCCGCGCCAACGTCCTGATGAAGTGAGGACAACACAACAAAGTGGGTCCACAATGTTTTGTATGCTGCTGCATAAATTATGTAATATGCCAGGGAGATATGTATAATGTAGTTAAGAAAGTAATACTAAGTGTATGTTTATGTAGTAAGCTGTTAGTAGCCCATGTGTCTCACCCTAATAATTTGGTCTCTTTTCCCCTCATCATTTGGCCTACCGTTCTGACCTGGTGGTGCACATGTAGCCTATAGCCTGTTTTAGAGAAATGTCATTAAATATTGTAAGAGCTTTCATTATCTGCTTATATGCCAGTTTTATTTATCCTAGAGTTCTGACTTGGTGTACAGGGAGAATACTATAAGAACGGCACATGTTCTGAATTATGTCGCTGTACATTTAAAAAGTGCTGAACAAATAGTTGACTACGTTCGTCCTAGCTTGCTCATTAATGTCTTAATTCGAAATTACGGATTGCCTCTTATCCGCTCGTCGTTCCCTTGTCATTGTTTGTACTCAATTGTCAGTAGAAACCACATTTGTTTAAGCAAGTCTGCCATATCAGCTATATATTTTTTTAAAGGCAGTAAATGAAGCTGAATGAACTGTTTCGCTGCCAGACAAGACTCTACTGGTAGCCAGGTGTAGCAGTGGTAAGGTGTTGGGCCTGCTGTTGGGACTCTGCTGTTGGGACAGCTTTATCTTGGCCCGGAATGTTACCTAACAGCTACTGTTGTGTTCTTTAGTGGCTTTGCTGGCGTGCATGAAAAAAATGGGGGGGGGGGGGGTTATTTATCCCACCAAGATTTACATGCTAAAATCGCCACTGATAATATCCAAAATGTGTGTTTAAATGTACATTTTATCTCTCTCTTCATCTCACCCCGCCTCTATCTTTCTTTCTTTCTTTTCCCCCTTCTCCCTCTGTCCTGTAGCCAGAGCCTTTCATTTTGAGTGTCTGGTCTAATCAGTCACACCCCTCCACTCCCCTCCACCTGAATCCATCTCTACTCCTCTCTTATGTAATCCTTCTATCACAGATGGAGAGAGAGAGAGATGGGGAGAGAGAAAGAGGGTCATTTGTCTGTCCTGTTGTAGGTCCTGCTCAGTCTCTGTCCAGCAGGAGCTGTTGACAACATAAATAATCACATTTTCCTCCATTTATACTTCTATTGCTTTGAATTACTTTCCATTCCACAGGCAAGTGTTTGTTTGCCTCTCCAGACAAGAACACTGTTGTTTATCGGTCACCGTCAGTCAAACATTTGGGAGGACAGAAAACGAACACAATGCTAGCTTAGCACAACAATCATCTACCAATGTTCTGGTATGTATTAGATCGAATTCTATTCAGTTCCTACGTTCTGTGTTCGTGGTAACATCTCCATGGAATACTGAACCAGACAGAATGTTTCAAATTGAGGTTGTTTAAACAGTCCTGCTTGTTATACATCTCTCAACTCTCTGACACAACTCCTGAGGTTCATTGATATGTGTAAAGCAGAGAGACACAGGTGTCAACTGTATGTCCTTGGTTCCTTTTGTCTTTTGTGCTTTTTTGAATGTGAATTGCCGGTACACATTACGTAAGACTAACTAAAGACGATGCTGTATTTTTTTTGTCTTCCACATTAAAAAACAAATGGTTCTATATAGAGCCAAATAAGGATCATTTGGCTTGTAGCTATAGCAGAACCCTTTTTGGTGCTATATCCCTAGTCAAAATATCCTATAGGATTTTCCTATAGAATTCTCACAATCCTATAGAATTTTGTGACACCTGTATCTGAATCCTATTGGAATTCCATTGAACTACTTTTTTCCCATTGGATTTTTTTATGATCCTATTGGATTCTAGCAGTCCTATAGGATATTGTGTCACCTGTATCAGAATCCTATTGGAATTCTATTGAACACATTTTTTCCTATTGAGAATCAAAAACAATCCTATTGGACCTTATATGATATCGTGTCAACTCTATCAGAATCCTATTGGAATTCCATTGAACTACTTAAAAAAAAAGAAGAATTAGCCCAATGTCAAAACCCTATTCTGATGTGTTCAAATCAATTATCAATAAACAGTTTGTGATGTATTGAAAACATAAATGTGTACTACCCACACATACATGTCCCACAATAGTAACCATACTACTTGTATTGTTTATACGAGTACCTTGTAAACTGCATATGCACCAAAAACCAATTGGCAATTAATCAATCCTATTGATAAAGGGGGAAATTAGGTTGTATGCGCTGTTGAAACTAACACAACTCAAAAACCACATGGAAACTTAATATTGTTTGCATCACTCATTAGAAGAAAACCTGCAGAAGACAACTAGCTACATTTTGGAGTGATGCATTATGATTTTTGGGGTGGCCAAAACGGAAAGAGAAACACAAAACTTTCTGTTAATCACTCATATTGATATGTTGTTGAAATCAATAGAACGAGAGGGAGGAGTCGGGTTGCTAGTCCTGTTAGAACTAACCTTACTAAAAAAAACATCTAAGAATAACATGTATATCACTGGTTAGAGGACAATTTGTTAAAGTCAATCATCAAAATTCTAGAATGTCAGCTGGAAATTTTGGGAGGCTGGCGAAACGCGGAAGGGAACAAATCAGTTGCTTTGTTATTTAACGTTAACGAATCACAATCCGTCATACTAAATCAACAGTGACGAGGGTTGGCTGTTATTTGAGTGATAGTTTGACTCTCAAATCCATGTCTAGGTGTGAGGCCAGCAACTTTTATACAGAAAACACCCCAAATTTTTCCTGCCATTTGAGCTTGAAAATTATAGTAGAATTCTATGCCCTAAAACCGCTTGCGCATATGACAAAACCAAAGATATTGATCTGTTTTTAAGCAATCGACGTTGTGTCATTGTGATTACTATAAATGTTTATACTAATATCACTAATCTGTGTAATTACACTCAATTAGATGTGGTCAAAATATGAGGCTGTGTAATAAAGTAACACATACTGTCCGCATACAGGAAATGAAAGCAAAAAATCTTGTAGCTTTATTGCACAATCTCACAGCTAAATATGGCACATAAACCTGAGCATTTATGTTAAACTGCAATCAAGATTAAAGACCAGTAAACCGAGGAACTGTCTTTCTCCCATGTCTCCCCAGAGCTCAATCTCCATCTCTTTGCCTAATCCAATAGGAAAATCCTATCAGATTTTGGAACCAGTCCTATTGGGCTCCTATAGGATTCTATTCACGGATTACATGTTTCCTCACAATATTGTTTTGAATGTTAATTGTGGACTAATGCCCCGATTCTACTCAATGCGTCATCAACAAGCACGGATTAAGATTTGATCAAAAGTGCATTACAGTGGCTTGGAAATATAATGACATTCAAAATTACGCAAATCATTTGTAGGACAACCTTTTGTCATCGTTTTGATGTTGCCAGATTGACTTCTAGGGATTGCTAGCTATTTTTGTAAAATTCTGCTAGCTAATGACAACATCGCCATCTGTCTAAAGTTAATTTGATGACATGATAATACTGGCAATGTCACGACTTCCGCCGAAGTTGTCTCCCCTGCCTGTTCGGGCGGTGCTCGGCGGTCGTCGTCACCGTCCTACTAGAAGTTGTCTCCCCTTCCTGTTCTGGCGGTGCTCGGCGGTCGTCGTCACCGTCCTACTAGAAGGTGGCTCCCCTGCCTGTTCTGGCGGTGCTCGGCTGTTCTGGCGGTGCTCGGCGTCGTCACCGTCCTACTAGAAGTTGTCTCCCCTGCCTGTTCTGGCGGTGCTCGGCGGTCGTCGTCACCGTCCTACTAGAAGTTGTCTCCCCTGCCTGTTCTGGCGGTGCTCGGCGGTCGTCGTCACCGTCCTACTAGAAGTTGTCTCCCCTTCCTGTTCTGGCGGTGCTCGGCGGTCGTCGTCACCGTCCTACTAGAAGTTGTCTCCCCTGCCTGTTCTGGCGGTGCTCGGCGGTCGTCGTCACCGTCCCTACTGCCTGTTTGTCTCCCTTCCTGTTCTGTTGGCGGTGCTCGGCGGTCGTCGTCACCGTCCTACTAGAAGGTGGCTCCCCTGCCTGTTCTGGCGGGGCTCGGCGGTCGTCGTCACCGTCCTACGGGCGGTGAAGTTGCTCCCCTGCCTGTTCTGGCGGTGCTCGGCGGTCGTCGTCACCGTCCTACTAGAAGTTGCTCCCCTTCCTGTTCGGGCGGTGCTCGGCGGTCGTCGTCACCGTCCTACTAGAAGGTGGCTCCCCTGCTTGTTCGGGCGGTGCTCGGCGGTCGTCGTCACCGTCCTACTAGAAGTTGTCTCCCCTGCCTGTTCGGGCGGTGCTGGGCGGTCGTCGTCACCGTCCTACTAGAAGTTGTCTCCCCTGCCTGTTCGGGCGGTGCTCGGCGGTCGTCGTCACCGTCATACTAGAAGTTGTCTCCCCTGCCTGTTCTGGCGGTGCTCGGCGGTCGTCGTCACCGTCCTACTAGCAGTTGCTCCCCTGCCTGTTCTGGCGGTGCTCGGCGGTCGTCGTCACCGTCCTACTAGAAGTTGTCTCCCCTTCCTGTTCTGGCGGTGCTCGGCGGTCGTCGTCACCGTCCTACTAGAAGTTGTCTCCCCTGCCTGTTCTGGCGGTGCTCGGCGGTCGTCGTCACCGTCCTACTAGAAGGTGGCTCCCCTGCTTGTTCGGGCGGTGCTCGGCGGTCGTCGTCACCGTCCTACTAGAAGGTGTCTCCCCTGCCTGTTCGGGCGGTGCTGGGCGGTCGTCGTCACCGTCATACTAGAAGTTGTCTCCCCTGCCTGTTCGGGCGGTGCTCGGCGGTCGTCGTCACCGTCATACTAGAAGTTGTCTCCCCTGCCTGTTCTGGCGGTGCTCGGCGGTCGTCGTCACCGTCATACTAGAAGTTGTCTCCCCTGCCTGTTCTGGCGGTGCTCGGCGTCGTCAGAAGTTGCTCCCCTTCCGTCAGTTGTGGCTCCCCCGTGGCCTACTCGTCACCGTCCTACTAGAAGTGTCTCCCCTGCCTGTTCTGGTGGTGCTCGGCGGTCGTCGTCACCTTCCTACTAGAAGTTGTCTCCCCTGCCTGTTCTGGCGGTGCTCGGCGGTCGTCGTCACCGTCCTACTAGAAGTTGTCTCCCCTGCCTGTTCTGGTGGTGCTCGGCGGTCGTCGTCGCCGTCCTATTAGAAGTTGTCTCCCCTGCCTGTTCTGGTGGTGCTCGGCGGTCGTCGTCACCGTCCTACTAGAAGTTGTCTCCCCTGCCTGTTCTGGCGGTGCTCGGCGGTCGTCGTCACCGTCCTATTAGAAGTTGTCTCCCCTGCCTGTTCTGGCGGTGCTCGGCGTCGTCGTCACCGTCCTACTAGAAGTTGTCTCCCCTGCCTGTTCTGGCAGTGCTCGGCGGTCGTCGTCACCGTCCTACTATAAGGTGGCTCCCCTGCCTGTTCTGGCGGTGCTCGGCGGTCGTCGTCACCGTCCTACTAGAAGTTGTCTCCCCTGCCTGTTCTGGCGGTGCTCGGCGGTCATCGTCACCGTCATACTAGTTGCCACCGATCCCTTTTTCGTTTGTCTGTTTGTGTTTGGGTTTTCTTCATGTGAAGGAGAGTCGGACCAAAATGCGGCGTGGCTATTGAGATTCATGTTTAATAAAAAAAAACTAAACACAAACACTACAAACAAGAAACGTAACACAAAAAACGAAACAGCCTATACTGGTGCAAAGTAACACATAAACAGTAACAAGGACAATCACCCACGACACACTCAAAGAATATGGTTCCCAATCAGAGACAACGATAAACACCTGCCTCTGATTGAGAACCACTTCAGACAGCCATAGACTAAGCTAGAAAACCCCACTAAGCTACAATCCCAATACCTGTGAAAAACCCCAATACAAAAACACACCACATACCCATGTCACACCCTGGCCTGACCAAATAAAGAAAGAAAACACAAAATACTAAGACCAGGGCGTGACAGTTTGTTTTGTATTATTAGTTTCACCTGTGTTTCTGTTGTTTGGTTTAATGAGCTCCCCTATATTTAGTAGGTAGACCCGCCCTTGTTTTGTGTGGGATTGTCTTTATGTTACGTGTGTGCATGTTAGGTAGTGGTGGTTTGTCTTTATGTTACGTGTGTGCATGTTAGGTAGTGGTGGTTTGTCGTTATGTTACGTGTGTGCGAATGTTAGGTAGTGGTGGTTTGTCGTTATGTTACGTGTGTGCATGTTAGGTAGTGGTGGATTGTCTTAATGTTACGTGTGTGCATGTTAGGTAGTGGTGGATTGTCTTAATGTTACGTGTGTGCATTTTAGGTAGTGGTGGATTTTGTTTTCTTAAACTTGGCACCCTGTGGTTTTTGGGTTGTCTCGTTGTATGTCCGCGCCCTGTATTCGTTGGGCTTATTATTTTATGTGCCTTAGTAAATGTACTTAACCCCAGTGGAACTCTCTCTGCGTCTGATTCCTGCACCCACCTAGTCCCGCGTGACAGGCAAAGTTGTTGCCTACTAAATATTTGACTACTTTAGCAATGTCATCATATTTCCAGGCACTATAGTGTAATTTAGGGTGTGTTTGTAAATTCACTCTGGAGTGCCAGAGTGAGCTCTGAGTGCGCTCTGGGCATTAGTAAATTCAGAGCAGATTGTCCGTTCATAAATTGAGAGGACTAGGGTTGATCTGAGCATTCTAACCCAACAATGGCAGTCAAGCACCCAAGATAACTGACTGAAGTTGGCTAGCTTGCTAGCTACTTCCAGACACAAATGAGAGAACACCTTACTCTGACCATTCTACTCTCCCTAGCAGAGCTGGTCAGGCTGTTTTCATGTTATCTAGAGCGTTGGCGACGGTAACTGTGCTACTGGCAACAATTTCATTACGTTTTTTACTGACTGTTCCGCATTTGTAAACGCATCAATTATTCTGCGCTATGGCACATTCAGAAGAGAGTGCTCTGAAGTCAGAGTAGATATCCAGAGTGAATTTACAAACACACCCTTAGACGAAACCGTAGTTAGCCTCCGTCCAGAATGACTGGGCTTATCACTCCTTCAGGGCACCACTATGGCGCCGCTGATAGATTGCGGCTTAAGAACATTCATAACAATGGCACGGCGCTACCGAGTGACGGAGGTGCAGGATCTAGGACCTGAAGAACAGTTTGCAGTTCTCCCAGGGTCAGCTCGATGAGGTCAAACATGCAAACAGCTCGATGACAGCAATCTGTAAGTCATTGAGAGAGGACATCAGTTCTGTATGTGAATCCATGATAACAATGACGGAGAGGGACAATCAAGGCAGAACAACAATGTTGTGGACGGAATTGCAGAATCTCCACACAAGCTCGGGACGGAGTCTGAGGACAAATTGAGGGAAATGATTCTCGTAAAAACTGAAGCTGGACCACAGGAAGATTGAGGTGGAGTTCGCCCACGGGACTGGAAAACCCTCCACCAGCCCAGGTGACAGGCCCAGGCCAATAGTGGTCACGTTCCTGAGGTTCAAGGTCAAAGTAGCTGTTCCAGAAAGAGTCAAGAACTTGAGAGGAACGTCTATCTTCCTCAGTGAGGACAATCCTCAAGCTGTGCACAAGAAGAGAAAATAACTTATCCCGGGCCATGAATCAAATCAAATTTTATTGGTCACATACACAAATCCCTGTAATGCTTAGAGAGCATCTCATGTCAAGCTTTTTTTGAAGTGCTGTGGTTGCAGGTTGCAGGTTCAGATTCAGGGTGTTGCAATAGGCCATCAAGTGTTTTAGGTCAGTATCTACATAATGTGTGTGAAATGCTTGATAGTGTATGGGATATAAAAAAAGAGGTATACTTTCTTGGCGACCTGGATATTGACTGGTTTTCATCAAGCTGTCCGCTCAAGTGGTAGCTGTTAGGTAACATTTAGGGCCAACATAAAGCTGTCCCAACAACAGTCCCAACACCTTACCACTGCTACACCTGGCTATCAGCGGAGCCTTGTCTGGCAGCGAAACAGTTAATTCAGTCTCATTTACTGCCTTTTAACATAGCTCATATGGCTGACTTGATTACGTTTCTAATGGAGATGTTGATCTCTGTCAGTGTCACATCACACGGCTCGCATCAGGTGTGTTTTAGAACAAATTGCAATTTGGCAGATGTTTGAAAAATACGTGTTTCATTCTCCGCTTCATTACAGTAGTTGTTCAGTAATATGAGAGAATAGGCTTGCTATTTATTTTTTTACCTTTATTTAGGCAAGTCAGTTAAGAACAAATTCTTATTTTCAATGACAGCCTAGGAACAGTGGGTTAACTGCCTTGTTCAAGGGGAGAACAACAGATTTTTACCTTGTCAGCTCAGGGATTCGATCTTAAAACCTTTCAATTACAAGTCTAAAGCTCTAACCATAAGGCTACCTGTCACCCCAATGTCACATGTTTTGTAAGCTCTTAAACAAATGTGGTTTCTACTAACAATTGAGATGTACAAACTATGGCATAAGGCAATACATAATTTCAATTAAGACATTAATGAGCAAGCTAGGATGGACGTAGTCAATATAACTATTTGTTTAGCACTTTGGAAATGTACAGCGACAGAATTCAGAACATTGGCTGTTCTTACAGTTTTCTCCCTGTACACCAAGTCAGAACCGTAGGATAAATGAAGGGGGCATATAAGCAAACAGTGACAGCTATTACAATATTCGATGATGACATTTCTCTTAAACAGGTTATATGCTACATGTGCACCACCAGGTCAGAACAGTAGGCAAAATGAAGAAGAGAAAATAGACTAATTATTAGATTGAGGCACATGGACTACTAACAGCTTACTACACAACATACACATAGTATAACTTTTTTAGCTACAGTAAACATATCTCCCTGGCATATTACATCATTTATGCAGCAGCACACAAAACGTTATTGGACTCGCCTTCTTGTGCTGTGCTCACTTGAACAGGAAGGTGGTGCAGCATTCCTTCATGGCAAATTTTTTCATCAAACTTTTGTCATTAAAGTCTGGCATTCTCTGGATTTATGGCGCTTTCAAGACAACTGGGAACTTTGAAAATAACAAGTTAGAATCATGACGACGTCAGTGATCTTCAGGTCGGAGCTCTAGAAAAAGGCTCGAGTTCCCAACTTACAATTCCAAGTTGGATGACCATTCAATATGTATTTTCCCAGTCGGAGCTCATTTTTCCCCGAATTCCCAGTTGTCTTGCACTCACTGAAGTCAGTTTTCACAGTTCTGAGTTAAGTTGTTTTGAATGCGGCAGAAATCCTGCTGGCTTGACAGCATGGCCGATGTTGAATGTTTATCATTTTAAGCTTGGAAAAAGATACCTTTTAAACCCAGACATGGAACCAAACAGCCACTCCACTGAATAGCAGGCTCGTGATTGCTTGGCAATGCTTGCAGTTAGCCACTGATTCCTTCCAAACCACTCATTGTTGAATTTGCGATTTCCATCTTGTTTTGTAATGTCTTTGTCCAATGAGCACTGATGCTTTTTATCTATAATTTATTTTCATTATTTATATTCATATGATAAGGACTAAAAATGATTTGCCAGTAGATTGTCGACTTGATTCATGATGATGACCGCTAGCTAAGATTTTGAAAGTATGATGTTGACATGACCAGTCCAATCAGAGCTACTATAGATTTAACGTGATTTGACGTCATTTTATCTGTGGCCAATAACCTTGAGCCTTCTTGAATGGGTACTTCTAATGTAACACTATGGCAGCACCCAAGGGTCTTAAATTTTCGCGCTCAGCCCTTAGATTTGGCGGTGACATAGTGTTCCCCATGAGTGACAGAACACTGAGCCAATCACGGTGCAACTAGAGAACATTACCAAACCCTACTCTCTGTATTTTCCGCTAGCTGCCCCACCAACACAGAAAGCGCTGAACTAGGCTGAAACACCTGTATTTTCTCACTCAAGAAAGCAAAAAAGAGACCATGTCAGTATGTGGCTTTATTAAAGCAACATAACATTTTTTTTACATTGTTTGCAAACTAATATGTGACACGTATTAATGCCAAACAGGGAACCCCAATAAATAAAACGCTTTTTGTTGTTATTCTTTTTGCTAAAAATGTGAGGCTCAAAACAGGTGGGGCACACTGCCCTGAATGACGGGTCGCCACTGAAATTTCGGTCAATTTTGTTGCAGACTAAACAACCCACATTAAACGGTTAACAAACAGTTAAATTAGTTCCAAACAGTAAAATTACCTTTACCAAGAAAAAATATGCACGGAGGTATGGACATCTTTTCATTAAAAACTTCTTACTGACAACATCCAGTGAAATTGCAGATTGCGAAATTCAAATGACAGAAATCGTAATATTAAGCATTCAGGAAAATACAAGTGTCATGCATCATTAAAATGCTTAACTTCTTGTTAATCGAGCTGCGTTGTCAGATTTTAAAAAGGCTTTAAGGTGAAAGCACACCATACGATTATCTAAGGACAGCACCACGCACACTAAAGCATTACATACATTTTCAACCAAGCAGAGGCGTCACGAAAGTCAGAAATAGTGATAAAATAAATCTCTTACCTTTGAAGATCTTCATCTGGTTGCAATCACAAGGGTCCCAGCTACATAACAAGTGGTCCTGTTCTTCAAAAAAGTCTTTCTTTATATCCCAAAAAAGTCAGTTTCGTTGGCGCGGTAGACTCAATATTCCACCGGTTTCCCTCGTTCAAAATGCATAGAAATGAATCCCGTAAGTTACCAATAAACTTCTTCCAAACATATCAAAGAACATTCCTAATCAATCTTCAGGTAGCCTAATATGTAAATAAACGATCCAATTTGAGAGAGAGAATACCATTACCAATACCATTACCGGAGATAAATAACTCACCGGAATGTGCAACAAACACTACAGCCAAAATTGGAGCCACTTACTAAAACTACAAACTAGCTAATTTTTCAAAACACAAGCCTGAAACTCTTTCTACATACTGTTTACATCTAGTGGAAGCTCTAGGAACTGCAATCTGGGAGGTCTTCCTTTTATTTTCCTTCCCATTGACAGCCATAGTAATCAAGGGTGAGCTGGAGAAAAAAAATTCTGGATGGATTGTCCTCAGGTTTTTGTCTGCCATATTAGTTCTGTTATACTCAGAACTGTTTTCTATCCATTACTACTAATTATATGCATATCCTTGAAAATAAGAAGAATTTGTTCTTAACTGACTTGCCTAGTTAAATAAAGGTGAAAACAAATAGCAAGCCTATTCTCTCATATCACTGAACAACTACTGTAATGAAGCGGAGAATGAAACACTTGTTTTTCAAACATCTGCCAAATTGCAATTTGTTCTAAGACACACCTGATGCGAGCCGTGTGATGTGACACTGACAGAGATCAACATCTCCATTAGAAACTTAAAGAGGGAAAATGTAAATATGCAACACCTATGATGGGTTATGACTCTGCCTTTGGCTTCTGGACAACAAAATCAAGTTGTTACTGTACACAAACCAGTTAAACAGGAGAGAAATGATGTGAAACTTTTTTTGGTTGCTAGCTTTGCTGTTTTTGTTGGCTGCTTCGTGCTGCTCCCCTCTCTCTGACTACTCACTACAGCCTGCGTCTGAGTTGCCTAGCAACGAGTCTCTGCTCTGGTTTGCTCCCGGCTCACTCTGACTAGAGACAGCCAGTTAGTTAAGGTAAGAAAGCTACTTTTTAACTCTAAACTCACTCTATATTACTATTTTTTGATTTTGCTGTGACTCTTATGTGGATGAAGTAAAATATATATATTTGTTGTTATGATGTGAGGAGCATCCAGATGCTGCACTTGATGCATTTATGAAATTGCTTCTTGCAATTATTGATAAACATTGACCTGTTAGAACTGTTCAGGCTCCATGGATTGATGAGGCATTGAACAACTGTATGGTTGAAAGAGATGGGGCAAAAGGAGTGGCTAATAAGTCTGGCTGCACATCTGACTGGAGGATTTACTGCAAACTGAGAAACTATGTGACAAAACTCAACCAACAAAAAGCCAAGATCAATGATATAAAGTATGATGGAAAAAAAGCTTTGGAGTATGTTAAATGAAAGTATGGGCAGAAAGACAAATTCAACATCTTTTATCGAATCAGACGGCTTATTTATCCCAAAACCATTTGATGTTACAAATTATTTTAATGATAAATTCATTGGAAAAGTAGGCCAAGTTAGGCAGGAAATGTCAACAACGAACAGTGAGCCATCATGTTCATGCATTAAAAAAAATTATAATGAAAGAAAAGCATTGCAAGTTTAAATTTGGTAAAGTTAGTGTGTGAGAGGTGGAAAAGTAATTGCTATGATCAATAAAGACAAACCTCCTGGCATTGACATCATAGATGGAAAGCTACTGAGGATGGTAGCTGACTGTGGCCACTCCTATCTGTCATAATGCATCTTTTAATCTAAGTCTATTGGAAGGTGTTGGTCCTTAGGCCTGGAGGGAAGCCATAGTCATTCCGCTTCCCAAGAAAGGTGAAGCCGGCTTGGATCAGTTGAAACGCATTCTCTGGAGTGATGAATCACGCTTCGCCATCTGGCAGTCCTATGGACAGATTTGGGTTTGGAGGATGCCAGGAGAATGCTACCTGCCCGAGTGCATAGTGCCAACTGTAAAGTTTGGTGGAGGAGGAATAATGGTCTGAGGCTGTTTTTCATGGTCCGGGCTAGGCCCCTTAGATCAAGTGAAGGAAAACCTTAATGTTACTCTGTAAAATTCTAAACGATCCTGTGCTTCCAACTTTGTGGCAACAGTTTGGTGAAGACCCTTTCCCGTTTCAGCATGACAGTGACCCCGTGCACAAGGCGAGGTCCTTACAGAAAGGGTTTGTTGAGATCTGTGTGGAAGAACTTGAATGGCCTTGCACAGAGCCCTGACCTCAAACCCATTGAACACCTTTCGGATGAATTGGAACCCCGACTGTGAGCCAGGCCTAATCAACCAACATCAGTGCCCGACCTCACTAATGCGCTTGTGGCTGAATGGAAGCAAGTCCCCGCAGCAATGTTCCAACATCTAGTGGAAAGCCTTCCCAGAAGAGTGGAGGCTGTTATAACAGCAATGTTCCAACATCTAGTGGAAAGCCGTCCCAGAAGAGTGGAAGCTGTTATTCTGTAGCAAGGGGGGGACCAACTCCATATTAATGCCCATGATTATGGAATGAGATGTTCAATGATCAGGTGTCCCGACGACCCAGATTCGTCCGTCGGACTGCCAGATGGTGAAGCTGCCTATGAATACAAATGGAGTCTTATTAACTATTTATCTAAATAACTAAAAGTTGTATTGACTTTAGCAGAATTTGGGCAGTTATAATTGCATGACAAATAGCCGGAGTACTGAAAATCAATATTCCTAATCAGTCATTAAGATAGAAAAATATAACTGAGGCCAAGGAATATGACCTTTTTATCCGAATACAATTATCGGATTATATATTATCGAAGTGGGGTTCAGGCTCAGCTCTTAGATTGACGAGCAGAGGGCTATCCTACGAAGCAGGTTTGAGGTGTTATCGAGTTAACTTTCGTAAACTTTCGTCATCTCTTGAGTTCAACTCTGAATAACCGATCATGCAGAAGTGTCTCACCTTTTAGCCAGGTACATTTCTATGGCAACGAATCCTTCAGAAGGAACCTGCTCTGGGGCTAACTCACACCTAACTCCACTTACCCTGAATGAAATGACTGATCCGTGAGTTGAGGACCATAGAAATCAGATTCCCTCCCTCTTGCAAAGATTGCATCATCATCCCCTTCATTTGAGGCAGACGACTGATTCAATATTTTATCAATCAATTTTTTTGTGTGTTAAAATATATCACATTACACATTTAGTAATGCCAATGCATTTCAAATTCACACAATGTAACACTTGTGGTACTTGTGCATTGATAAAGAACACCAAGCACACCAAGAACACCACAGACAGCATTAAAGATGAGTAATAAAATAAAGATGACGCTTCTAAAAGACTATTTCACACCACCGCCTGTTGAATTTGCAAGATAACTTTTCTTTCATTTTGATCACGACACACATCAAAATGTGGTACTGACTCACCCGAGGATTGATATTTCAGCATTTTGCATAATGAAGAAGTCTGCGTTTTGACTAGCCTTGTGCAACATGCACACAGTTACAAGCCTGCTAAAGTTAGTGGCTGGCAGACGAGAAATATCCCCCTTTGTAGTACAGATAAAGCCTGAAGCTAACTGAAGCTGGGTAGCGTTAGAAAACCCTGAGTAGATTGAGCTTGCTTTGTGGGATACCCCTCAGGGCTCTCCAGCCCTGTTCCTGGTGAGCTACCCTCCTGTAGGTTTTAACTCCAGCCCTGTTCCTGGTGAGCTACCCTCCTGTAGGTTTTAACTCCAGCCCTGTTCCTGGTGAGCTACCCTCCTGTAGGTTTTAACTCCAGCCCTGTTCCTGGTGAGCTACCCTCCTGTAGGTTTTAACTCCAGCCCTGTTCCTGGTGAGCTACCCTCCTGTAGGTTTTAACTCCAGCCCTGTTCCTGGTGAGCTACCCTCCTGTAGGTTTTAACTCCAGCCCTGTTCCTGGTGAGCTACCCTCCTGTAGGTTTTAACTCCAGCCCTGTTCCTGGAGAGCTACCCTCCTGTAGGTTTTAACTCCAACCCTGTTCCTGGTGAGCTACCCTCCTGTAGGTTTTAACTCCAACCCTGTTCCTGGTGAGCTACCCTCCTGTAGGTTTTAAAACCCTGTTCCAGCTACCCTCCTGTAGGTTTTAACTCCAGCCCTGTTCCTGGTGAGCTACCCTCCTGTAGGTTTTAACTCCAACCCTGTTCCTGGTGAGCTACCCTCCTGTAGGTTTTAACTCCAGCCCTGTTCCTGGTGAGCTACCCTCCTGTAGGTTTTAACTCCAGCCCTGTTCTGTAGGTTTTAACTCCAGCCCTGTTCCTGAGCTACCCTCCTGTAGGTTTTAACTCCAGCCCTGTTCCTGGTGAGCTACCCTCCTGTAGGTTTTAACTCCAGCCCTGTTCCTGGTGAGCTACCCTCCTGTAGGTTTTAACTCCAGTTCCCTGTTCCTGGAGGAGGTTTTAACTCCAGCCCTGTTCCTGGTGAGCTACCCTCCTGTAGGTTTTAACTCCAGCCCTGTTCCTGGTGAGCTACCCTCCTGTAGGTTTTAACTCCAGCCCTGTTCCTGGTGAGCTACCCTCCTGTAGGTTTTAACTCCAGCCCTGTTCCTGAGAGGTGAGCTACCCTCCTGTAGGTTTTAACTCCAACCCTGTTCCTGGTGAGCTACCCTCCTGTAGGTTTTAACTCCAACCCTGTTCCTGGAGAGCTACCCTCCTGTAGGTTTTAACTCCAGCCCTGTTCCTGGTGAGCTACCCTCCTGTAGGTTTTAACTCCAGCCCTGTTCCTGGTGAGCTACCCTCCTGTAGGTTTTAACTCCAGCCCTGTTCCTGTAGGTTCCTGTAGGTTTTAACTCCAGCCCTGTTCCTGGTAGGTTTTAACTCCAGCCCTGTTCCTACCCTCCTGTAGGTTTTAACTCCAGCCCTGTTCCTGGTGAGCTACCCTCCTGTAGGGTTTTAACTCCAGGTTTTAACTCCCCTGTTCCTGGTGAGCTACCCTCCTGTAGGTTTTAACTCCAGCCCTGTTCCTGGTGAGCTACCCTCCTGTAGGTTTTAACTCCAGCCCTGTTCCTGGTGAGCTACCCTCCTGTAGGTTTTAACTCCAGCCCTGTTCCTGGTGAGCTACCCTCCTGTAGGTTTTAACTCCAGCCCTGTTCCTGGTGAGCTACCCTCCTGTAGGTTTTAACTCCAGCCCTGTTCCTGGTGAGCTACCCTCCTGTAGGTTTTAACTCCAGCCCTGTTCCTGGTGAGCTACCCTCCTGTAGGTTTTAACTCCAGCCCTGTTCCTGGTGAGCTACCCTCCTGTAGGTTTTAACTCCAGCCCTGTTCCTGGTGAGCTACCCTCCTGTAGGGTTTTGAACTGTAGGTTTTAACTCCAGCCCTGTTCCTGGATAGCTACCCTCCTGTAGGTTTTAACTCCAACCCTGTTCCTGGTGAGCTACCCTCCTGTAGGTTTTAACTCCAGCCCTGTTCCTGGTGAGCTACCCTCCTGTAGGTTTTAACTCCAACCCTGTTCCTGGTGAGCTACCCTCCTGTAGGTTTTAACTCCAGGTTTTAACTCCCCTGTTCCTGGTAGGAGCTACCCTGTTCCTGTGAGGTTTTAACTCCAGCCCTGTTCCTGGTGAGCTACCCTCCTGTAGGTTTTAACTCCAGCCCTGTTCCTGGTGAGCTACCCTCCTGTAGGTTTTAACTCCAGCCCTGTTCCTGGTGAGCTACCCTCCTGTAGGTTTTAACTCCAGCCCTGTTCCTGGTGAGCTACCCTCCTGTAGGTTTTAACTCCAGCCCTGTTCCTGGTGAGCTACCCTCCTGTAGGTTTTAACTCCAGCCCTGTTCCTGGTGAGCTACCCTCCTGTAGGTTTTAACTCCAGCCCTGTTCCTGGTGAGCTACCCTCCTGTAGGTTTTAACCCTCCTCCAGCCCTGTTCCTGGTGAGCTACCCTCCTGTAGGTTTTAACTCCAACCCTGTTCCTTAGCTACCCTCCTGTAGGTTTTAACTCCAGCCCTGTTCCTGGTGAGCTACCCTCCTGTAGGTTTTAACTCCAGCCCTGTTCCTGGTGAGCTACCCTCCTGTAGGTTTTAACTCCAGCCCTGTTCCTTACCCTCCTGTAGGTTTTAACTCCAGCCCTGTTCCTGAGCTACCCTCCTGTAGGTTTTAACTCCAGCCCTGTTCCTGGTGAGCTACCCTCCTGTAGGTTTTAACTCCAGCCCTGTTCCTGGTGAGCTACCCTCCTGTAGGTTTTAACTCCAGCCCTGTTCCTGGTAGGAGCTACCCTGTTCCCTCCTGTAGGTTTTAACTCCAGCCCTGTTCCTGGTGAGCTACCCTCCTGTAGGTTTTAACTCCAGCCCTGTTCCTGAGTTCCTGTAGGTTTTAACTGTTCCAGCCCTGTTCCTGGTGAGCTACCCTCCTGTAGGTTTTAACTCCAACCCTGTTCCTGGTGAGCTACCCTCCTGTAGGTTTTAACTCCAGCCCTGTTCCTGGTGAGCACCCTCCTGTAGGTTTTAACTCCAGCCCTGTTCCTGGTGAGCTACCCTCCTGTAGGTTTTAACTCCAGCCCTGTTCCTGGTGAGCTACCCTCCTGTAGGTTTTAACTCCAACCCTCCTGTTCCTGTTCCTGGTGGTGAGCTACCCTCCTGTAGGTTTTAACTCCAGCCCTGTTCCTGGTGAGCTACCCTCCTGTAGGTTTTAACTCCAGCCCTGTTCCTGGTGAGCTACCCTCCTGTAGGTTTTAACTCCAGCCCTGTTCCTGGTGAGCTACCCTCCTGTAGGTTTTAACTCCAGCCCTGTTCCTGGTGAGCTACCCTCCTGTAGGTTTTAACTCCAGCCCTGTTCCTGGTGAGCTACCCTCCTGTAGGTTTTAACTCCAACCCTGTTCCTGGTGAGCTACCCTCCTGTAGGTTTTAACTTTTCCTGGTGAGCTACCCTCCTGTAGGTTTTAACTCCAGCCCTGTTCCCAGCTACCCTCCTGTAGGTTTTAACTCCAGCCCTGTTCCTGGTGAGCTACCCTCCTGTAGGTTTTAACTCCAGTTTTAACTCCCTGTTCCTGAGTTCCTAGGTTTTAACTCCAACCCTGTTCCTGGTGAGCTACCCTCCTGTAGGTTTTAACTCCAACCCTGTTCCTGGTGAGCTACCCTCCTGTAGGTTTTAACTCCAGCCCTGTTCCTGGTGAGCTACCCTCCTGTAGGTTTTAACTCCAGCCCTGTTCCTGGTGAGCTACCCTCCTGTAGGTTTTAACTCCAACCCTGTTCCTGGTGAGCTACCCTCCTGTAGGTTTTAACTCCAACCCTGTTCCTGGTGAGCTACCCTCCTGTAGGTTTTAACTCCAGCCCTGTTCCTGGTGAGCTACCCTCCTGTAGGTTTTAACTCTGGTGAGCTACCCTCCTGTAGGTTTTAACTCCAACCCTGTTCCTGGTGAGCTACCCTCCTGTAGGTTTTAACTCCAACCCTGTTCCTGGACCCTCCTGAGTTTTAACTCCAGCCCTGTTCCTGGTGAGCTCCTGTAGGTTTTAACTCCAGCCCTGTTCCTGGTGAGCTACCCTCCTGTAGGTTTTAACTCCAGCCCTGTTCCTGGTGAGCTACCCTCCTGTAGGTTTTAACTCCAACCCTGTTCCTGGTGAGCTACCCTCCTGTAGGTTTTAACTCCAACCCTGTTCCTGAGTTCCTGTAGGTTTTAACTCCAGCCCTGTTGAGCTACCCTCCTGTAGGTTTTAACTCCAGCCCTGTTCCTGGTGAGCTACCCTCCTGTAGGTTTTAACTCCAGCCCTGTTCCTGGAGAGCTACCCTCCTAGGTTTTAACTCCAGGTTTTAACTCCTGTAGGTTTTAAAGCCCTGTTCCTGGTGAGCTACCCTCCTGTAGGTTTTAACTCCAAGCTACCCTCCTGTAGGTTTTAACTCCAGCCCTGTTCCTGGTGAGCTACCCTCCTGTAGGTTTTAACTCCAGCCCTGTTCCTGGTGAGCTACCCTCCTGTAGGTTTTAACTCCAACCCTGTTCCTGGTGAGCTACCCTCCTGTAGGTTTTAACTCCAGCCCTGTTCCTGGTGAGCTACCCTCCTGTAGGTTTTAACTCCAACCCTGTTCCTGGTGAGCTACCCTCCTGTAGGTTTTAACTCCAACCCTGTTCCTGGTGAGCTACCCTCCTGTAGGTTTTAACTCCAACCCTGTTCCTGGTGAGCTACCCTCCTGTAGGTTTTAACTCCAGCCCTGTTCCTGGTGAGCTACCCTCCTGTAGGTTTTAACTCCAGCCCTGTTCCTGGTGAGCTACCCTCCTGTAGGTTTTAACTAACTCCAGCCCTGTTCCCTGTTCCTGGTTTTGAGCTACCCTCCTGTAGGTTTTAACTCCAGCCCTGTTCCTGGTGAGCTACCCTCCTGTAGGTTTTAACTCCAGCCCTGTTCCTGGAGAGCTACCCTCCTGTAGGTTTTAACTCCAACCCTGTTCCTGGTGAGCTACCCTCCTGTAGGTTTTAACTCCAACCCTGTTCCTGGTGAGCTACCCTCCTGTAGGTCCAGGTTTTAACCCTCCTGTAGGTTTTCCAACCCTGTTCCTGGAGAGCTACCCTCCTGTAGGTTTTAACTCCAACCCTGTTCCTGGTGAGCTACCCTCCTGTAGGTTTTAACTCCAACCCTGTTCCTGGTGAGCTACCCTCCTGTAGGTTTTAACTCCAACCCTGTTCCTGGTGAGCTACCCTCCTGTAGGTTTTAACTCCAACCCTGTTCCTGGTGAGCTACCCTCCTGTAGGTTTTAACTCCAACCCTGTTCCTGGTGAGCTACCCTCCTGTAGGTTTTAACTCCAGCCCTGTTCCTGGTGAGCTACCCTCCTGTAGGTTTTAACTCCAACCCTGTTCCTGGTGAGCTACCCTCCTGTAGGTTTTAACTCCAACCCTGTTCCTGGAGAGCTACCGTCCTGTGGGATTGGATTTTAAACCTACAGGTGGGTAGTGTCATGACGTTGCCCTCTTTGGCTATAGCAAACCCCATCCCCCTCTCCCTGTCTCCTACACCCAGGCTGCTGTGGTCAGAGAGAGGTCGTAAATTTCTGGAGGAGATCATCTCCTCATGGCCACAGTATAGAGACAGAGTACATTTCTTACACCTCACAGAACTGGAGAACCGAACAACATTTATGTTCTGGAGAAGATATAAAAGATCGGTGAAGAATCCGATACAAACTGGTCCGTTTGGTACAATTATGTGAAACTCATGGGAGACAATACGGCCACATTACCATAACGCTGTTTATATAATTGCCTCAGATATGAGGCTTACATCTAATTGATGTATAAGATGAATAAGTGAGGATGATACTGTTTGTGAAATTGTGTAATGTGATTTTGGACTGTTTAATGAAGGAAACTCCAATTCCCTTTGGAGTTTGACTAAATCAGAGGACCGCCCATGAGCACAGTTATGGTCGGGCATCCTGGGATAGGCCCTTTTCTGCAATTCCGAAATAAAAAACCCACCTTGTGAATTTTTCAACAGACAATTTTGCTCACAATTACGAGAGGACAAAGGTTGCAGACCAGCTTACCTCAATAACAAGAGGGCCAAGGTTTGAGACCAGACTGTTGAATCTTTTAAACCAAGACTAGTTTTCCAATTAAACTCTCTTTGTCTGGAGAAGTAAATTAACGGCTCCATCGCTGTAGGAGGTGTATCTACTACGCTTTGTTTCGGGACAAACTGGATCACTCAGAGGTCCAATGCGGCAATTATTTGCTTGCAGAGGATTATAGGCTTGAGGTGGCTTCCTTGATCACGCAAGTCACCAGCCTACGTAAGAAACTGGGAAAAACACAAGAGTGGAATGTTCACCTTTTCTACGCCGGTGGCTGGACTGCATTCGCGCTTGTTGGAAGCATCTCCGCCTTGTCATCATCCGACTGGCCGGGGTTGTCCGGAGTTGCCATCCGACTGGCCGGGGTTGTCCGGAGTTGGTTCGCCAGGGGAGCCATCTCCTGCCACTCCTCCCACATCTGATAGCTGAGTCGAAGGATCACAGCAAGAGGAATATGGCAATCAACGATGGTCTCATGTCACGAGCCGTGGTAGCCAAAGACAGCAGCCTACCGCAAAGCAGTCTATGTTCCCATCGAGAGGCACGGAGCGGATACAAACAAGGAATAGTTTTGCCGCCCTGGAGCCTGATCTTCCTGAACCTTGGTCGCTGGGCGACATGTGTCTGCGGCCGCTGTGCCTACTCCTATTTCTTCCCCCACGATGTCGAAGTCGACATCGCCAACCTTCTGCCCCTGCTCTGGATCGAGTCGGAGGGCATCCTCCATCTGTCGGAGGCCTGCATCGGCTGCCAGGAGCTACGGGCTCAAGTTATCCTGCCTCTCACCTGTCCTTAAAGGGTTCTCAGAACCCTGTGAAGTGTGGGAGTGGGCGGATTTCCTAGTCCTTCTCACCAGCTGTGATTTTGGGCAGCTCCATGGTAAGTAATGTGACTATTCCTGGTGCAAAATCAATGTCCCGGAGCTCGAATATATTACATTACTAAGCTGCTCCTGAATGTACTACTTCAGGACATGGAAATCGATTCTATCGTAGTCCATGTGGGTTTTAATGTCATCGTGAAGGGGAGCTCTGAACAGTTGAAACTGGATTTCAAAGAGCCGATTGGCTCTCTGCTAGACACGAATAAAAGACCCATCATATCTGGCCCTGTGCCCTCTCTGAATTATGGCATTGAACACTTTAGCAGGATTCTTTCTCTTCACAACATGGCTATGCGCTTATTAATGCTCAATGGGTGTAACTTTTGTTGACAATTTCAAACCCCTTTGGAAACAAAACATGTTTTATAAGGAGGATGGGATCCACCCAAATCATCTGGGTTTCCTGGATCCTTTCACAGCATGATAAGGCTGCATTGAGACAATGAGTTATCAATGACCCAAATCAAGCTAATTTAATCCCTACCATTGTGTCGCTCAGTATTCGTAATGCTTTAGAAAATGTACATTATTCCAGGGGCGTTGTAAGACACAATGTAAGTAACCTAATTTATGTCCTCTAACTGCCCTGAATGCCTGACCCTACAGTTATTGTATGCAGCTACCACGTGCCTATGAACCAGATTTATGCTGTTAGTACCAAGGTGGTATGCCCCCGCATTAACATAAATAACATGAGAATATCTACTTCTGCTAAGATTCCCAGTAAAGCAATGAAAACAAGCAAGCATCCCAGAAAAGTGCTAAAAAATAGCCCACATTAACGCATGCAGCTTAAGAAACAAGGTTCATGAAATTAACAACTTCCTACTGACAGATGACATTCGTATTCCGACTATCTCTGAAACTCACTTGGATAATACATGGTTAGAACATCTACAGAAAAGACTGAAATGCCAGTGGTGGATGTGTTGCTGTTTATATTCAGAACCACATTCCTGTAAAGATTAGAGAGGATCTCGTGTTAAATACTTTTGAAGTAATATGGCTACAGGTTCATCTGCCTCTCCTAAAGCCCATTTTTGTGGGAAGCTGCTATAGACCACCAAGTGCTAACAGCCAGTATCTGTATACCATGTGTGAAATGCTTGATAATCTATGTGATATCATATCAACAGAGAGGTATATTGTCTGGGTGATTTCAATATTGACTGACTTTCATCAAGCTGCCCACTCAAGAAAAAGATTTGAACTGTAACTGGTGCCTGCAACCTGGTTCAGGTTATCAATCAACCTACCAGGGTAGTTACAAACAGCACAGGAATGAAATCAACAGGTATTGATCACATCTGTACTAATGCATCAGAAATGTGCTTTAAAGCAGTATCCATATCCATTGGATGTAGTGATCACAATATAGTAGCCATATCTAGGAAAACCAAAGCTCCAAAGGCCGGGCCTAATAAAGTGTAAAAGATGTCATACAATCATTTTTTGTAGTGATTCCTATGTTGTTGATGTAAAGAATAATTTTTGGGGGGTTGAAGGTAATGAGGAGCAATAAGCATGCACCCATTAAATCCCAGTTACTAATAAGCGTGCACCCATTAAATCCCAGTTACTAATAAGCATGCACCCATTAAATCCCAGTTACTAATAAGCGTGCACCCATTAAATCCCAGTTACTAATAAGCGTGCACCCATTAAATCCCAGTTACTAATAAGCATGCACCCATTAAATCCCAGTTACTAATAAGAATGCACCCATTAAATCCCAGTTACTAATAAGAATGCACCCATTAAATCCCAGTTACTAATAAGCATGCACCCATTAAATCCCAGTTACTAATAAGCATGCACCCATTAAATCCCAGTTACTAATAAGCATGCACCCATTAAATCCCAGTTACTAATAAGCGTGCACCCATTAAATCCCAGTTACTAATAAGCATGCACCCATTAAATCCCAGTTACTAATAAGCGTGCACCCATTAAATCCCAGTTACTAATAAGCATGCACCCATTAAATCCCAGTTACTAATAAGCATGCACCCATTAAATCCCAGTTACTAATAAGAATGCACCCATTAAATCCCAGTTACTAATAAGAATGCACCCATTAAATCCCAGTTACTAATAAGCATGCACCCATTAAATCCCAGTTACTAATAAGAATGCACCCATTAAATCCCAGTTACTAATAAGCATGCACCCATTAAATCCCAGTTACTAATAAGAATGCACCCATTAAATCCCAGTTACTAATAAGCATGCACCCATTAAATCCCAGTTACTAATAAGCGTGCACCCATTAAATCCCAGTTACTAATAAGCATGCACCCATTAAATCCCAGTTACTAATAAGCATGCACCCATTAAATCCCAGTTACTAATAAGCATGCACCCATTAAATCCCAGTTACTAATAAGCATGCACCCATTAATTAAGAAAATGACTGTAAAAACTGTGAAATACATTGGATTGATGAGGAATTTAACATTTGTTTGGTTGAGATGGACGAGGCAAGAGCAATGGCAAATAAGTGGCTGCACAACCGATTGGCAAACATATTGCAAATTGAGAAATCATGTGACTAAACTGAATAAAAAGAAATGACACAAAGATAAATGACAAAGAATGATAGTAAAGAGTTTTGGAGCACCTTCAATGAAATTTTGGGGAAAAAAGGCCAACTCAGCTCCATCATTCATTGAATCAGATGGATCATTCATCACAAAATCGACTGATATTGCCAACTACTTTAATTATTTTTTCATTGGCAAGGTTAGCAAACTTAGGCATGACAGGCCAGCAACAAATGCTGACACTACACATCCAAGTATATCTGACCAAGCATTGTCATTTTTTATTTCGTAAAGTGAGTGTGGAAGAGATGAAAAAAATATTGTTGTCTATCAACAACACAAGCCACCGGGATCTGACAACTTGGATGGAAAATGACTGAGGATAATAGCGGACGATATTGCCAATCCTATTTGCCAAATGTTCAATTTAAACCTACTAGAAAGTGTGTGCCCTTAGGCTGGAGGGAAGCAAAAGTCATTCCATTACCTAAGAATAGTAAAGCCCCCTTTACTGGCTCAAATAAGGACCAATCAGTCTGTTACCTACCCTTAGTAAAGTTTTGGAAAAATGGTGTTTGACCAGATACAATGCTATTTTACAGTAAACAAACTGACAACAGGCTTTCAGCAGGCAAATAGGGAAGGACACTCAACAAACACAGCACTTACACAAATGACTGATGATTGGCTGAGACAAATTGATGATAAAATGATTGTGGGGCTGTTTGTTCGACTTCAGTGCGGCTTTTGACATTATCGATCATAGTCTGCTGCTGGAAAAACGTATGTGTTATGGCTTTACATTCCCTGCTCTAATGAGGATAAAGAGTAAAGCCAGTGTGTATGCGGGTGACTCAATACTATACATGTCAGCTACTAAAGCGACTGAAATGACTGCAACACTGAGCTGCATTTAGTTTCAGAATGGTTGGCAAGGAATAAAAAAGTTAGTTAGAAGAAAAAGAAACGCACAACTATTAAGACTAGGTGCTGGCTAGCGGAGTGGAAACTTGAAAATAAAAGAGAGCCGCTCTAGGACACTCTAGGCACACTCTAGGAAGTCAGATGCAAAAATGTAATACCAACGTTTCGACAGCCAAGCTGTCTTCATCAGGGTATAATCACAAACACTGCGGGATGACTCGTGTATATAGTGTCAACGAGTCATCCTGCAGTGTTTGTGATTACACCCTGATGAAGACAGCTTGGCTGTCGAAACGTTGGTATTACATTTTTGCATCTGAGCTCCTAGAGTGAGCGGCTCTCTTTTATTTTCAAGGAATAAGTTAGTCCCTGTTCCCAAGAAAGCTAAGGTAACTGAACTAAATGACTACCGCCCCGTAGCACTCACTTCCGTCATCATGAAGTGCTTTGAGAGACTAGTCAAGGACCATATCACCTCCACCCGACCTGACGCCCTAGACCCACTCCAATTTGCTTACCGCCCCAATAGGTCCACAGACGACGCAATCACCATCACACTGCACACTGCCCTGGCCCATCTGGACAAGAGGAATACCCATGTAAGAATGCTGTTCATCGATTACAGCTCAGCATTTAACACCATAGTACCCTCCAAACTCGTCATTAAGCTCGAGAACCTGGGTCTCGACCCCGCCCTGTGCTACTGTGTACTGGACTTCCTGAGGGGCCGCCCCCAGGTGGTGAGGGTAGGAAACATCATCTCCACGCCGCTGATCCTCAACAATGGGTCCCCACAAAGGTGCATTCTCAGCCCTCTCCTGTATTCCCTCTTCACCCACTGCGTGGCCATGTGCGCCTCCAACTCAATCATCAAGTTTGCAGATGAAACTACAGTGGTAGACTTGATTACCAACAACAACGAGATGGCCTACAGGGAGGAGATGAGGGCCCTCGGAGTGTGGTGTCAGGAAAATAACCTCACACTCAATGTCAACAAAGCAAAGGAGATGATCGTGGACTTCAGGAAACAGCAGAGGGAGCAGCCCCCTATCTACATTGACGGGACAGTATTGGAGATGTCACGTTCTGACCTTAGTTCCTTTTTTATGTCTTTGTGTTAGTTTGGTCAGGGCGTGAGTTGGGGTGGGTAGTCTATGTTCTTTTTTCTATGTTGTATTTCTGTGCTTGGCCTGGTATGGTTCTCAATCAGAGGCAGCTGTCGATCGTTGTCTCTGATTGAGAATCATACTTAGGCAGCCTGTTTTCCCCATTTTGGTTGTGGGTGATTTGTTTTCTGTTTTGTGAGTATTCCTTACAGAACTGTTTCATTTTCGTTCTCGCTCTTTATTATTTTTGTCATTTCAGGGTTCAGTTTATTTTGTTTATTGAAATTAACCCTTACCACGCTGCACCTTGGTCCTCTTCTCCTTCACCAGACAAAAACCGTTACAGGAGAGGGTGGAGAGTTTTAAGTTCCTCGGCGTACACATTACGGACAAACTGAAATGGTCCACCCACACAGAAAGCGTGGTGAAGAAGGCTCTGCAGCGCCTCTTCAACTACAGTAGGCTGAAGAAATTTGGCTTGTCATCAAAAACACTCACAAACTTCTACAGATGCACAATCGAGAGCATCCTGTCGGGCTGTATCACTGCCTGGTACGGCAGCTGCTCCGCCCATAACCGGAAGGCTCTCCAGAGGGTAGTGAGGTCTGCAAACTACCTGCCCTCCAGGACACCTACACCACCCGGTCACAGGAAGGCCATAAAGATCATCAAGGACAACAACCACCCGAGCCACTGCCTGTTCACCTCGCTATCATCCAGAAGGCGAGGTCAGTACAGGTACATCAAAGCGGAGACTGAAAAACAGCTTCTATCTCAAGGCCATCAGACTGTTAAACAGCCACCACTAACATTGAGTGGCTGCTGCCAACATACTGACTCAACTCCAGCCACTTTAATAATGGAAAAATTGATGTAATCAATTTATCACTAGCCACTTTATATAATGTTTACATACATTACCTGCATTACTCATCTCATATGTATATACTGTACTCTATACCATCTACTGCATCTTGCCTTCTTGATGTAATGTATCACGAGCCACTTCAAACAATCAAATCAAATCAAATTTATTTATATAGCCCTTCGTACATCAGCTGATATCTCAAAGTGCTGTACAGAAACCCAGCCTAAAACCCCAAACAGCAAGCAATGCAGGTGTAGAAGCACGGTGGTTAGGAAAAACTCCCTAGAAAGGCCAAAACCTAGGAAGAAACCTAGAGAGGAACCAGGCTATGTGGGGTGGCCAGTCCTCTTCTGGCTGTGCCGGGTAGAGATTATTACAGAACATGGCCAAGATGTTCAAATGTTCATAAATGACCAGCATGGTCGAATAATAATAAGGCAGAACAGTTGAAACTGGAGCAGCAGCACGGCCAGGTGGACTGGGGACAGTAAGGAGTCATCATGTCAGGTAGTCCTGGGGCATGGTCCTAGGGCTCAGGTCCTCCGAGAGAGAGAAAGAAAGAGAATTAGAGAAAGCATATGTGGGGTGGCCAGTCCTCTTCCGGCTGTGCCGGGTGGAGATTATAACAGAACATGGCCAAGATGTTCAAATGTTCATAAATGACCAGCATGGTCAAATAATAATAAGGCAGAACAGTTGAAACTGGAGCAGCAGCACTTTATGTTTTCATACCCTACATTACTCATCTCATATGTATATACTGTACTCTATAACATCTACTTCATCTTGCCTATGCCGGTCGGCCATCACTCATTTATATATTTCATGTACATATTCGTATTCATTCCTTTACACTTGTGTGTGTGTGTAAGGTAATTGTTGTGAAATTGTTAGGATATATTACTTGTTAGCTATTACTGCATGGTGGGAACTAGAAGCACATGCATTTCGCTACACTTGCATTAACATCTGCTAACCATGTGTACGTGACAAATAAATTTGATTTGATTTACCAAGAGTTTTCATCTATATTCTTCGTAGCTGTCTATTTACCACCACAAACCAATGCTGGCACGAAGACCGCACTCAATAAGCTATATATGGCCATAAGCAAAGAGGAAAACATTCATCCAGGTGGCGCTCCTAGTAGCCGGGGACATTAATGCAGGGAAACTTAAATCAGTTTTACCTCATTTCTATCAGCATGTTATTAAATGTGCAACCAGAGGAAAAAAACTCTAGACCACCTTTACTCCACACACGGAGATGCGTACAAAGCTCCCCCTCGTCCTCCATTTGGCAAATCTAACCATAATTCTATCCTCCTAATTCCTGTTTACAAGCAAAAACTAAAGCAGCGAGCACCAGTTACTCGGACAATGAAAAAAGTGGTCAGATGAAGCAGATGCTAAACTACAGGACTCTTTTGCTAAAACAGACTGAAATAGGTTCTGGGATTCTTCCGATGGCATTGAGGAGTAAACCACATCAGTCACTGGCTTCATCCATAAGTGCATCGATGACGTCATCCCCACAGTGACCGTCTGTACATACCTGAACCAGAAACCATGGATATCAGGCAAAATTCACACTGAGCTAATGGGTAGAGCTTCTGCTTTCAAGGAGCGGGACTATAAACCGGAAGCTTATAAGAAATCCCGCTACGCCCTCCGATGAACCATCAAACAGGTAAAGCATCAATACAGGACTAAGATCGAATCGTACTACAGCGGCTCCGATGCTCGTTGGATGTGGCAGGGCTTGCAAACTATTAGACTACAAAGATAAGTTCTTGAGCTGTCCAGTGACACAAATCTACCAGATGAGCTAAATTACTTCTATGCTCGAGGCAAGCAACACTGAGGTATGCATGAGAGCATCAGCTGTTCCGGACGACTGTGTGATCATGCTCACCATAGCCGATGTGCGTAGGACCATCAAACAGGTCAACATTCACAAGGCCGAAAGGCCAGATAGATTAAAAGGATGTGTACACCGAGCATGCGCTGAGCAACTGGCAAGTGTCTTCACTGACATTTTCAACCTGTCCCTGACTGAGTCTATAATACCAACATGTTTCAAGCAGACAACCATAGTCTCTGTGCCCAAGAACACTAAGGTAACCTGCCTAAATGACTACTGACCAATAGCACTCACATCTGTTGCCATGAAGTACTTTGAAACGCTGGTAATGACTCACATTAACACCATTGACCCAGAAACCCTAGACCCACTCCAATTTGCATGCTGCCCCAACAGATCAACAGATGATGCAATCTCTATTGCACTCCACACTGCTCTTTCTCACCTGGACAAAGGGAACACCTATGTGAGAATGCTATTCATTGACTACAGCTCAGCGTTCAACACCATAGTGCCCTCAAAGCTCCTCACTAAGCTAAGGACACTGGGACTAAACACCTCCCTCTGCAACTGGATCCTGGACTTCTTGACGGGCTGCCCCCAGTTGGTAAGGGTAGGGAACAACACATCCACCATTCTGATCCTCAACACGGAGGCCCCTCAGGGGTGCGTGCTCAGTCCCCTCTTGTACTCCCTGTTCACTCATGTTTGCAAGGCCAGGCACGACTCCAACACCATCATTACATTTGCAGATGACACAACAGTGGTAGGCCAGATCACCGACAACGATGAGACAGCCTATAGGAGGAGGTCAGAGACCTGGCCGTGTGGTGCCAGGACAACAACCTCTCCCTCAACATGATCAAGACAAAGGAGATGACTGCTCTTTAATTATTTGTTACTTTTATTTTTTACTTATCTATGTTGTACTTAAAAATGTAATGTTTCATATTTCACATATATTGTAAAAAAAAATAATAATAATAATAATAACCAATTGCTTAATCAGTGTTTTAGTGTTCTGTGAGTTGGATGGACAACACAAGGACAAGAAATTGACCTAATGTGTGAACATTGCTTATGGTGAGCTGAATGTATAAAAACTTGTTGATTCAAACCTTAAATTCATGTTTGCTTTTGGAAGACACTGTATATTGGTTCAGCTTTGTGCCCAAATGTTTAGCAAACTCACAATCCTATTGCAGCTGGTTACCTTAAAATTGTAGATTGAATCAACTTTTTTTTTTTTTTTTTTACAGTGTACTTACGACTAAGTTTTGTGTGTCATATACCAGTACGTCACAATTCCCTGGTGATGAAACCAGTAGCACTAATCCTTTATGATAACTATGCTTCTAATATAACCACACAAACAAGCCAGCCAAACATCTAAACCAGGAAGTGATGTCATAAAGTGCTTGGTGCCAAACAAGTGACGTAATCACTGGATGAGCACTCTGATAGCTGTTTGAGTAAAATTGTATTTTTGCATAATGAATGCTGTGTCTCCCTGCCTCTTAGTAATCTCTCATTTTCCATCTTTTAATGTTTGACTGAAAGATAAAGAGATAAATCCAAAAATAGAAGGGCAGGAGAGAGGGATGAGTGAGTCATCCAGATCAGTTGCACTGTGTCTGTGTGTCAGGGGGCAGAACACAGAGTACCCAGGCAGTTTTCCTGGCCAGTGTTCAGCTACAGGAGACTGCTTGCAGCTATGTGCCTCGGGGTCACCGACACTCACATCCTCAGTCCTCTCCCCCCTTCTTCTCTCCCGCCTCCCCATCATTACCCCCTCCAACCCCCTGCTCCCCTTCTTCTCTCCCTCCTCCCCATCATTACCCCTCCAACCCTTCCTCTCTCCCTCCTCCCCATCATTACCCCCTCCAACCCTCCCCCTTCGTCTCTCCTCTTTCATTCCATCTCTCCCGCTCACTTTCACTCTTACTTTCCCCCTCCTTATCTCCCCGTCGCTCCCTCCTTTATCTCTCTCCCTCCCCTCCCTCGCTCTCTTTCTCTCTACCTCTCTCATGCTCCCTCTCACTCCCTCCCTATCTCAATCTTTCCTTCCTCTCCCTCCCCCTCTCGCTGCTGTGTCCTATAATATCTTGAGTGGTGTAGTGGGCTAGGTCATGTGAGGAGAATGTCATCTGCTGTGCCAAACTTGCAGGCTGGCGCCGATAGCACAGAAACAATGCCCCAAACATTTCCACCAGAACACACACACACACACACACACACACACACACACACACACACACACACACACACACACACACACACACACACACACACACACACCAGCTACTGTTGTAGTCTAATCAGACTCTAACATAGGAGCATGAGGTGTGTTGGTGACAATCTGTGTGTCTAATGTTATGGCCTTGTGATGTGAAGCTAAGTGGAGGCCAGTTAAATATAGAGGCCAGCTATATAGAGGCCAATTAAATATAGAGGCGTAGTTAAATATAGAGGCCAGTTAAATATAGAGGCCAGTTAAATATGGAGGCCAGTTAAATATGGAGACCAGTTAAATATAGAGGCACAGTTAAATATAGAGGCCAGTTATATAGAGGCAACGCATCACCGGGTTATATAGAGGCCAGTTAAATATAGAGACCAGTTACATATAGAGGCCAGTTAAATATAGATCGGTTATATAGAGGCCAGTTATTAAGGCCAGTTAAATAGAGGCCAGTTAAATATGGAGGCCAGTTATATAGAGGCCAGTTAAATATGGAGACAAGTTATATAGAGGCCAGTTAAATATGGAGGCCAGTTAAATATGGAGGCCATGTTATATAGAGGACAGTTAAATATGGAGGCCAGTTAAATATGGAGTCCAGTTATATACAGGCCAGTTAAATATGGAGGCCAGTTAAATATGGAGGCATGTTATATAGAGGCCAGTTAAATATTGAGGCCAGTTATATAGAGGCCAGTTAAATATGGAGTCCAGTTAAATATGGAGTCCAGTTATATGGAGACCAGTTAAATATGGAGGCCAGTTAAATATGGAGGCATGTTATATAGAGGACAGTTAAATATGGAGACCAGTTATATAGAGGCCAGTTAAATATAGAGACACAGTTAAATATAGAGGCAAGTTATATAGAGGCAACGCATCACCGGGTTATATAGAGGACAGTTGAATATGGAGGCCAGTTATATAGAGGCCAGTTATATAGAGGCCAGTTAAATATGGAGGCCAGTTATATAGAGGCCAGTTAAATATGGAGGCCAGTTAAATATGGAGGCCAGTTATATGTAGACCAGTATTAACACTTAAGGCCCAATTCCACGAAAGCAGAAGGGTGGTCAATTGTTTGGATAAAGCATAGTTTTATTGTACGAAATTACCTGAAAATCCCAGATTGCCCCTTTAAATTACCTGACAATCCTCAAAGTACGCTTGGTTAAATAGGGAAAAAGAAGCCTTGCAACGACTATGATGGAACCTCTGAGCCATGCTTCAACTTCTGACCATTTTCAGTCCAATTCCTTCAATCCCTTTCCACAGTCATGTTTTTGATTCATCTAAAGCCTCCAGCTCTCTGTTCTTCAAAGCCGGCAATACCCTCCCCGGTGTGTGTGACTGTCCTCAATATGTGTGTGTGTGTGTGTGTGTGTGCGCATGCTTGTGTGCATGTGTGTAGGTCCCTGCTCATTGTGATCACTCAGAAAGAGGCTGTTCAGAATTCACCTGTTCAGAAATCGTATGTAATTCTACTTCAAAGCTTCTGATCAAACTGCTTCTCATTGATCTGAGCCCACTCCCTGGTATCTAGATGAGAGATTAACAGGGAGGGAAAAGGACAGAGATGAGAGAGAGCGAGAGGGAGGGAGAGGGGAGTTGGAGAGAGAGATGGGTAGAGAGTGAGTGATAGAGAAAGAGCGAGAGAGATAGACAGAGAGAGAGAGTGAGGAGGAGAGGAAGAATGGTGGGATGAACATGGGAAATCAGAATTTACGAGCTTTAATGGGAGCAAATAATTAGGGAGAGAGAGAGAGTTCGCCTGCAAACAATAGAGCAGAGAGAGAGAGAGTTAGCCTACAAACAATGGACCAGAGGGAGAGGTAGAGAGTGTTAGCCTGCAAACAATAGAGCAGAGAATGTTAGCCTACAAACGATGGACCAGAGAGAGAGTTAGCCTACAAACAATGGAGCAGAGAGAGAGTTAGAGAGAGTTAGCCTGCAAACAATGGAGCAGAGAGAGAGAGAGAGTTAGCCTGCAAACAATGGATCAGATTTAGAGTTAGCCTGCAAACAATGGAGAAGAGAGATCGAGTTAGAGCAATTTAGCCTGCAATCAATGGAGCACCAGGAGAGAGGGAGAGTTAGAGACAGTTGGGAGTTAGCTGAGATGTGAGCATATAGGAATTATTAATGAAGTTCTCAGACAGACGATACACCAATAAGGGATTTACAGTCTAATCTCTTCACCAGTGCTCTCCAACCCTGTTCCAGGAAAGCTACCCACCTATAGGTTTAAAATCCAACCCTGTTCCTGGAGAGCTACTGTCGTGTCTTTGGCATCATTAAACTGAAGATTAATCTTTATCAAATGACTCTCTGTAATTATTATTACACAATTAAACTGATTAATCATGTAACTGTAATTAACTAGGAAGTCGGGGCACCAAGGAAAATATTCAGATTACAAAGTTATAATTTCCCTAATATAACTTTTCAGATATTTTCATATCTGATCAATAGTCTTGTGATTAATGAATTCTTCTTTACCTCACGTTAGTCTCATTCCAAACATCGTAAATTGTTGGTTATCTGCACGAACCCAGTCTTCACTATGAGTCAATACATCAAGACAATACAAGACAATACATCAATTGTCTTAAAATCATTTATTTACTAACGAAGTAATTCACAGAAATGCTTAAACAAACAGTAGATAGTTACAAGGAAATGATAACGGAGTTAAACCGGCATGGCGGCTTGGTGTACAAAAGGGAAGTGGGCGTCGACTAAGACAACACACAGTTGATAATTATAACAATTAAAATGTTAATCCTTTGCACATGAACGCTCACTCAGTCGGGAACAATTGCAATTAATACATACAGTGGGGCAAAAAAAGTATTTAGTCAGCCACCAACTGTGCAAGTTCTCCCACTTAAAAAGATGAGAGAGGCCTGTAATTTTCATCATAGGTACACTTCAACTATGACAGACAAAATGAGGGAAAAAATCCAGAAAATCATATTGTAGGATTTTTAATGAATTTATTTGCAAATTATGGGGGAAAATAAGGATTTTTTTTCTCATTTTGTCTGTCATAGTTGAAGTGTACCTATGATGAAAATTACAGGCCTCTCTCAGCTTTTAAGTGGGAGAACTTGCACAATTGGTGGCTGACTAAATACATTTTTGCCCCACTGTATATATTTACGCTCAGTGTGTCGTCGGGGTCTCTGTTGAAAAGTTTGTTTCTGTTGGAGAGTTTGTCCAGCCTATCTGTCGTGGTTAGAATGGTTAGTTCAGAGTGACATTCATTCATGTCGTTATGGATAGATGTTTCGGCGTTTGTCGTTCTTCGCGGTCCATGATACCAAATTTTTAGCTGCAGACTAGTAATTAATATCAAAGACTTGTTCTTATTCTGTCGGTATTGATAGTCTTAGAGTTTAACCACGTGGGATGGTTAAAACCTGTTATGGCTGCATCCCTTTGTTCTCAATTTCCACCTGAAGACCCAAATCTAACTGCCTGTAGCTCAGCCCCAGAGGCAAGGATATGCATATTCTTGGTATCATTTGAATGGAAACATTCTGCAGTTTGTGGAAATGTTAATTGAATGTAGGAGAATATAACACAGTAGATCTGGTGGAAGAAAAGAGAAAGTTTTATTGTTGTAGTATCATCTTTCACATGTACTAGAATAGCCACACAGTCAGATAGGATGCTGGAGATAATTTAATTTAATTTAATAATTTGCAAAGTTTGAGACTGATAACTTCAGGAATGGGTGAGCTACATGACATTTAGCATGAAGTCACCCAGGTGTCCCACACAAGTTTCCCAAATGTACCCAAGTTGCCAAATTGGTGAAATGACCTATAACTACATACAGCAGTGCAAATAACTATATACAACATATCACACACACACACACAAAACAAATGTTTTAATATTAGAAGAAAAAAAAGAAGAAAAAAAACAGTACACACCCCTTGGAAGTCCTCGTCATAATATCTTGCTGCCTGTGCCATGTCCCATAGCAGTCTCTTTCTGATGTAAAGCAGAGGCAAACTGAACAAGTGGTGCATTTCATTCGACACAGGACACAACGACGCCTCCACGCTGTGCCCTTTTGGCTCTGAGGAACAGTCATGCCTGCAGTAATGAACTGTGGCATATGAACACCACTGGGGGCACAGGTAGAGCGGGCAGCTTGGCACCGGGGCCTCCCAGTCGGAGTCGCTGTCACTGTGAAAGAAAACATTAAAAAAATATTTGTATTGTATGAGCCTTTTATCATCACATAAAATAAACAGATATGTATTGATTGTATAGAGCAGAGGGAACAGTCACTAAGGTGTTCCATTCAACTCCGGCCATTGTTGTGTATATATATATACACACACACACTCACACACATACACACAAAAACAAACTACACATTTCATTGCAAATGTATTTTTTTATTTTTTTTTATTTTTATATATTATTATTTATTCTTTATACATAATATATATATATATATTTATATTTCATAAAACGGCATTAGCACTTACCCGTCCAGAAGTATGTCCTGTCCTTGCAGAAACAGCTCCTCAGTTCGTTTGAATGATAACACTCCAAAATTCCTCAAACAAAAAATCTGTCTCACTTTCACTTTTACTTTAGAGTTTGACTTTGCTTTACATGAAGTATTCGCCAGGATATCTTCAATGAAATCGTTGAAACTACAACTTTCCGAAATACAGCTGCGCGTAAAAAGCCTTACAGCAACCCCTCTGATCGTCAAGGCAAAAATGGAGTTCCCTGCGCGTGCGATTACAACCACGGAATTGTGGTCCAACCCCAAACCATTACATACTGGCGTTTACCTCAGCTCATTGGCTATCTACCCAGCTAGATTTCGAGAAGATCAGTGGTCATTGGGCAGAAATATAGTCTATCAATGAAGCTTCGCTAAAATTATTGGTGTGTCAGGTAGTCATTTATCGTTGTCTTCAAATCAGCTCACTTTGGTCAATTCTCCCTGCAAAAAAAAACAACATTGTTTGACTGTGTTGCAAACATCCAGAGGAATGCACTGAAACCCACCATGACGAAATAAACGATTGAGCGAATCACGCCGAATGCTCCGTAAAAAATTGATAGACATGGAATTCACTGAACAAATAGTTTACAAAATGTTTCGATTTAGGCTATAAAAATGGATTTTATCAAAGAAAACGGCACTTCATTTGATCAATGGAATACTCAGGAAGAGAAATAAGAGCAAGATATCAGAATGTAAGTCATAATTTTACCTTCAGATGTAAATGTGTAAAAACTGTCATGGCGGAAAATGTTTCTGTTCTTGATTGCTCTTCTCAAACAAAAGCATGGGATTTGTTCTCTGTAATAGCTATTTTAAATTGGAAAATGTAGTTTGATAACCAAGATTCTAATCTTTTGAAGGGTGTAAGACACTTGCATTTTCAAGAATTTTTAATGTTACGAAATTGTATTTTTTCACTCTGAAATTTCCCCTGATGTTGGTCCCTGTACGGGGACAGCAGCCATTTAACCTGCAGTAATGAGCTTCTTTAGCTTGATGGCTAGCAGCTTAGCTAGGTTAGCGGATCTGTCAAACAAGACTACGAGTTAAGTTAAGCGGGATTCCAGGACAAGAAATAGCGGTCCTAGCTGTTAAAAGCAAAACCTCGTTGTGGAATCCATGCAAAAACAAGTTCGGTATTTATTTATAAATGCAGATGAGCATTGTGAAAAAATCCCTGAAAACTCACACTAACACACGGTGATATTAAAACAAGATCTGTCATGGGCCTTCAAATCCTCAAAAAGTTCTACAGCTGAGAGCATCTTGACTGACTGCATAAAGGCTTGGTATGGCAACAGCATTGCCTTTGACTGCATGGTGCTACAGTCCAGTACATCACTGGGACTACCTGACATGCACTGTTTCTATGCACACTCACAGGACTCTACACACACTCACGCACACTGACACTTCACACACACACACACACACACTTAATTTGCTCACACACAGATAACATGCGCACACACATTTATACTGACTCTACACACAGGTACAACAGGCACACACACTCGCATACGATCATCATATACACTGCTTTTAATCTGTTTATCATATATATCCTGATGCCACCTTACCCCAGTGCAAAGTATTAACTTAAGTTAAGGGGGCTGAATAATTTTGCACGCCCAATTTTTCAGTTTTTGATTTGTTAAAATTGACTAAGTTGTTTGAAATATCCACATAAATAACCCACAATGACAAATGAAAATTGTATTCCCACTTTTTGTTGATTCTTACAAAAAAAATACAGTTTTGATATCTTTATGTTTGATGAGACTCAAAATTGAGCTCAGGTGCATAATGTTTAAATTGATCATCCTTGAGATGGTTCCACAACTTGATTGGGTTTCACCTTTGGTAAATTCAATTGATTGAACATGATTTGGAAAGGCACAGACTGTAAGGTCCCATAGTTAACCATGCATGTCAGAGCAAAAACCAAGCCACGAGGTAGAAAGAATTGTCCGTAGAGTGCCAGGCGGAAACCACTCCTCAGTAAAAGGCACATGACAGCCCACTTGGAGTTTGCAAACGGCACCTAAAGGACTCTCAGACCATGAGAAACAAGATTCTCTGTGTGATAAAACCAAGATTGAACTCTTTGTCCTGGAGGAAACTTAGCACCATCCCTACAGTGAAGAATGGTGGTGGCAGCATCATGCTGTAGGGATGTTTTTCAGCAGCAGGGACTGGGAGACTAGTCAGGATCGAGGGAAAGATGAACGGAGCCAAGGACAGAGAGGTCCTTGATGAAAACCTGCTCCAGTGTGCTCAGGACCTCAGACTGGAGAGAAGGTTCACCTTCCAACAGGACAACAACCCTAAGCACACAGCCAAGACAATGCATGAGTGGCTTTGGGACAAGTCTCTGAATGTCCTTGAGTGGCCCAGCCAGAGCCCAGACTTGAACCCAATCAAAACATCTCTGGACAGACCTGAAAATAGCTGTGCAGCAACGCAACCCATCCAACCTGACTGAGCTTGAGAGGATCTGCAGAGACAAATGGGAGAAACTCCCCAAATCCAGGTGTGCCAAGCTTGTAGCATCATACCCAAGAAGATTCAAGGCTGTAATCACTGCCAAAGGTGCTTCAAGAAAGTACTGAATTAAAGGTCTGAATGCTTATGTAAATGTAATATTTCAGTAATATTTTTTTTTTATTTGTATAAATTTGCAAAAAAATCTAAACCTGTTTTTTCTTTATCATTATGTATTGATTTGAAGAAAGATTTTTTTTTTTAAATAATTTTTAGAATAAGGCTGTAATGTAACAAAAATGTGGAAAAGGTCAAGGGGTCTGAATAATTGTCGAAAGCACTTATCTGCCTCTATCACATCAGCATCCCTGCACTTTGTAAATGTGGTATTGGAACTGACCCTGTAAATACCTTACCTCTCGTGTTCTTGTTATTTCCATTTCTCCTGTGGTTTTTGTTCTACCTTTTGTTATTATTAGTGCTACATCGATATTGATTACAGCACTGTTGGGTTTAGTGTTTGCAAGAAAGGCTTTTCACTGTACTTGTGCACGTGGCATTAAAACTTGAAACCTTCTATTCTACGTTTGGCCAGCTAATAGCCTAAGCACTGATCAAGCAACAATATGGATGAAACGTTTAAATCCTGTTGCTGCAGGATTATTTTGCTGTGACAATATAGGCCAAAGTAGCCCTTGACTTCAGTCAAATGGCCAGATAGCTCTCTAGTGGCCAGATAGCTCTCTAGTGGCCAGATAGCTCTCTAGTGGCCTCATGGGTGGAATGTTATTCTTTTTTTATTTTTATAAAGAATTCCATAATTAATAAACATTATTTAAAGAAACCTCTACCGAAAATCTGGTGTTTCTTTGTCAAACGGTTTTGCTACATCTCAGTCTTCTGTGTAGCACATAAAATGTCATATTGGGTTGAAAACAAAAGTGAATACATTTCTGACATGGTACAACTGTTTTTTTCTTCATTTAACTAGGCAAGACAGTTAAGAACAAGTTCTTATTCACAAGTACAGCATACCCCAGCCAAACTTGGACGACACTGGCCCAATTGTGCGCTGCCCAATCACAGCTGGATGTGATAGTGCCTGGATTTGAACCAGGAACTGTAGTGACACCTTTTAGCACTGAGATGCAGTGCCATAGACCTCTGTGCCACTCGAGAGTCATGAAGACCAAGAAACACTCTGTCTGACCCTGATTTAGCCCACTGCAGTAAAAGGTTAAGATTTTTCATCTGGATGAAATTGTTGATTATTTTCTTATGTCTCAACCCAATGAAGCTCAGAAGAGAACAGTATATTATTTTACCTCACTTTCCTGCTGTGTTTCAAGAGCCCATTATTTCCTGTCCCTCCCCAGCAATCAGGCAGCAGTGTTAAGGACTCAGTGTGATAGTTCCATTAGACTGCTCAGTGTGATAGTTCCATTAGACTGCTCAGTGTGATAGTTCCATTAGACTGCTCAGTGTGATAGTTCCATTACAGACTGCTCAGTGTGATAGTTCCATTACAGACTGCTCAGTGTGATAGTTCCATTACAGACTGCTCAGTGTGATAGTTCCATTACAGACTGCTCAGTGTGATAGTTCCATTACAGACTGCTCAGTGTGATAGTTCCATTAGACTGCTCAGTGTGATAGTTCCATTAGACTGCTCAGTGTGATAGTTCCATTAGACTGCTCAGTGTGATAGTTCCATTAGACTGCTCAGTGTGATAGTTCCATTAGACTGCTCAGTGTGATAGTTCCATTAGACTGCTCAGTGCTCAGTGTGATAGTTCCATTAGACTGCTCAGTGTGATAGTTCCATTAGACTGCTCAGTGTGATAGTTCCATTAGACTGCTCAGTGTGATAGTTCCATTAGACTGCTCAGTGTGATAGTTCCATTAGACTGCTCAGTGTGATAGTTCCATTAGACTGCTCAGTGTGATAGTTCCATTAGACTGCTCAGTGTGATAGTTCCATTACAGACTGCTCAGTGTGATAGTTCAATTACAGACTGCTCAGTGTGATAGTTCCATTAGACTGCTCAGTGTGATAGTTCCATTACAGACTGCTCAGTGTGATAGTTCCATTACAGACTGCTCTGCTCAGTGTGATAGTTCCATTACAGACTGCTCAGTGTGATAGTTCCATTACAGACTGCTCAGTGTGATAGTTCCATTAGACTGCTCAGTGTGATAGTTCCATTAGACTGCTCAGACTGCTCAGTGATAGTTCCATTACAGACTGCTCAGTGTGATAGTTCCATTACAGACTGCTCAGTGTGATAGTTCCATCACAGACTGCTCAGTGTGATAGTTCCATTACAGACTGCTCAGTGTGATAGTTCCATTACAGACTGCTCAGTGTGATAGTTCCATTGCTCAGTGTGATAGTTCCATTACAGACTGCTCAGTGTGATAGTTCCATTACAGACTGCTCAGTGTGATAGTTCCATTACAGACTGCTCAGTGTGATAGTTCCATTGACTCAGTGTGATAGTTCCATTACAGACTGACTCAGTGTGATAGTTCCATTACAGACTGCTCAGTGTGATAGTTCCATTACAGACTGCTCAGTGTGATAGTTCCATTGACTCAGTGTGATAGTTCCATTACAGACTGCTCAGTGTGATAGTTCCATTACAGACTGCTCAGTGTGATAGTTCCATTACAGACTGCTCTCAGTGTGATAGTTCCATTACAGACTGCTCAGTGTGATAGTTCCATTGCAGACTACTCAGTGTGATAGTTCCATTGCAGACTGCTCAGTGTGATAGTTCCATTGCAGACTCAGTGTGATAGTTCCATTACAGACTGCTCAGTGTGATAGTTCCATTACAGACTGCTCAGTGTGATAGTTCCATTACAGACTGCTCAGTGTGATAGTTCCATTACAGACTGCTCAGTGTGATAGTTCCATTACAGACTGCTCAGTGTGATAGTTCCATTACAGACTGCTCAGTGTGATAGTTCCATTACAGACTGCTCAGTGTGATAGTTCCATTACAGACTGCTCAGTGTGATAGTTCCATTACAGACTGCTCAGTGTGATAGTTCCATTACAGACTGCTCAGTGTGATAGTTCCATTACAGACTGCTC